>NC_141337.1:11030000-11220000 GCF_037954235.1 Aulostomus chinensis | reverse complement strand
TGACAGCTATTCCTGCACAAAACAATTTTGCCTCCATTTGTTCAAATATTGAACTAAAATATACCAATGAAAACGAAGAAGAACCAGAGGGAAGTGATGAGAAATGCTGGCGTTGTTGGAGCTAATTTTAGCTGCCTCCGCTATTGATCAGTGAGTGTGTGGGAGGCCCAGCAGAGGATGCAGTGACGTCTCTTCTCAAACTGACATGTGACTGATCGGCTGCTGGGGTAAGATGAACAGAAGGTACAAAATAAAAATGCTTTTGGAGGACAGAAGTAGCTTTATCAGTGAAAGAGATCACAACATTGCAACGTGAGTAAATTCATCAGTGTGTGTTGTACATCATGCTTCAGCCTACATTGTAGAGACTTCAGATATAGGTTACTTCAATAACCTAGATTATTATGTTAACATCCACTGTGGATCCAGTAACTAAGTTTAATGTGACTTATTTATGACCTTCAACTTTACAGAGCATTTTAGCACCTCTCAGGATCTTTCACACCTCTGAGTGTAACCCAAAACAGTTTAATAGCGCTACAAGATACAGCCTGCAAAAAGACTATATAGATGAAGCAATGAAATCAATCTATCCGAACATAATCATCCTCATGAAGGGAGGATTTACTGCAGGGCTGTCATATTACGCTGCATCAGCTTTATCTCGATGGACCTAATAAATTGATCAGTGAGTATTTATGAGCTATTTTAGACCTGTCAAGCAGCCAGGAATGAACACAGGCGTTGCTCTCTGCTTCACACGTTCACCTCGTGTAACAACCTTTCAGTTTTGTGTGTACACCTTTTTACAACGATATCAAAAACAAAACAAAAAAACAAAAAACTTCTAGGTTTACATTCAAATTTCCAGTCTTGTTTCTCTCCAGCAGCAGCAGTCCAGGCTCTCTCCTCTACTGTTTCCCCTCTGCCCCCCCCCCCCCCGTGTAGCTGTGATGCCAAGGATGCTCGCTGGCAGAAAGCTCTGTCACTGTGTATTTCGAAAGGATGCACCACTAATAAACACAAACACCTGTTACCACCACATGACAGGTTTGCAAAGGACATCTGCTGTCATTTAGGTGCACACAAGTAAAGGACCAGATGTTGCTGAATATACACGTGCACGTGCACATACATGCGTGCACGTGCACATACACACGTGCACATACACGTGCACACATGCGCACCTGCCTCTTGTATCCTGCTAATATAGCTGTCTAAAAGTATGCCCGTGACAGTCTTTTATGCCGTGTCATGTTTTCTTAAATCTGAGACAGTTTACAGCAGAACTAGAAAAAGATGAGCAGAGCAAAGACAAAGACAAAGCTAAGTTATACCTCTAACAGACAACACAATGAAGGCAGTAACTCAGCATCACCACAACTAGCTTTGTGCTTTGTCAGTGAGTTTAACTCCGAGTGAGCAACCACCCTGTTCGAGACACATGAAAAGCTTAAGAATTCACAAGCATTTTGTTTACTGTATTTTATGCAGTACTAAAAAAAAATCTTATTTTTGTGTTTTTACTGCAGACTTAATTTCAGGAATTTAAAATGTATTGAGTCTTAGAGTGAAGAATCAGAAGTTCAACAATGCTAACTTTGTTCCAGGTTTTTGGATTCATTCCCGCATCACTGTTTGTGGTGACAACGCAGAAGAATGTCAGAAATTGACCTCTGAAACTCAGCTAGGATCCGTTCAGCCTTAGCTCACTTACTTGACATTAAAGCAAATATGGTGGAGCATGCAGTACAATATGTTAGTTTTTTTTTGCACTTTGGGTACTTGCCATTTTTCTTTCCATTCCATTCTAATTTGTAATTTATACAAGCATGAAGACGCTCAGACGACGGAGATGTCTAATTGTCATTATCAACTAATGTTATGATCAACTTCAGACTTGCCATCAAAGGCAGGGGCTGATGTTCTTGACAGATCTCTGGGTAGAGAAACTGCGCTAGAAGGACTAACTGTTGGAAAAAAAATGGCACTATGAGTACACCCCCCTGGTTAGCAAACTTACATATTTTGCCTTTAATGGATGGCTGATGGATGTCAACAAATTTCCAAAACATTTTGAAACATGAGCTAATCATTGGATTCATTTTCCTATTTCTACCTTGTTGCCACCGATGATATAAAAGGTGATTCACAAATGCTTAATTAACTGGATTTCTGTGCCTCTATGGTGCCAGTCTGCAGCCAAAAGCTATAAAAGTACAGTGTATTTCAGTCATGACCATTTCCTTTTTTTCACTTGCTCCAAGCACATGACCCATGCACATGTAAGCAGACGTCTTCTGTCTGGAGTGGAAGATTGTCTTAGCAGACTAAACACTCTTCTGACTGTCCTGCTTTTTTACTTTACAACCAGCACCTTTGCCCCACATAGGTCCAGTCAGCCCACTAGACCTCCGTCAGTAATCATGCCCCGGATATTACTGTTGACATGTATGCCCCTTGAAGTGTTTAGCCGGGTGAAAGCCGTCATTATTCATCCGAGAACCCTGCGGTACTCTTCACAGTCACTTCAGTCTGACTTCCCCATGGTTGTGGATGTGTTCTGTGTGTTGTTGTAACTGCAGGAGTAGGAGGAGAGACCGTGGGCGATGCAGTCTCACGGCCCACAGACCAGCCCGCTGACCAGTGTTTATTTCTCTGGGCCCCTTCGTTTATTTTCATGAGGGTATTAATGTCTATTTTGATATGCCTCTTGTGTTATTTTAGATGACTCATTGGGGGATGTGTGGGTACATGTGAGAACATGCTGTGCCTCTGCAAGGACTTTCAGACGCGTGCACGGTGGAGAGGACTGTGCATGTGTGTTTGTTCACTGGAAAACATACACTCAAACACACACAAACTATACCGTAGGATTCTGCAGCATGCATCTTCATCTTATTTAAATAACTCTGACAAGAAGTGATGATAAGAATGTCTTTTTTGCTCTTAAATTTATGATCTTGGTTTTGTAATGATTGCAGAGCTGTCAAGCTGGTGTATTATTCAAAATAAGCTTAAGTTCAACAGTATAGTCAGGAAGAAACAAGGCGGACAGTTATATTTTCTGTTGTGGTCTGTCCTCAGTTCACCTCTCAGACTCCTACAGTGTCAGGCTGGGGATAGACGGAGGGAGTCCCAGGGGATAGACAGAACACTTGCAGGACTCAAAGTCTTGGGTCTTGTTTTTATCACACTCATAAACCTGAGAAAACTCAACAAAAAAAATGGAGATGACTTAGATTTTCCATATAAACTCAATCTGTGTCTTCGCTGGCCAAATTATTGTACAACCTCAGGAAAAAAAATGTGATTTAAATCTGAAGTAATATAAAGAACAGATGTAGTCGCCTCATGTTTTACAAGAAGACATAATTTGTTTACTGTTGGTTCTCTTCTATATCTGAGTGCTGAGCAAACGTCCCCCTGTCTAAGCAGCGTATGGCTAAAATGAGTTTTTTAGCCCTTTTAGCTTAGCATCAATTAAAAGTCACAGATACAAACAGCTAAAGTCTTACAAACCTGAACGTGTTCTTCTTGAATAGCTTCCAAAAAAACCTAATTTTACTCCGCATTTCCTACCACGGAGTCAAACTAAACATAATGTAAGGAAGAGGTTATTTTTCCTTAATCTTATCCGAGTGTCTTTTGCAACTAAATCTATTTGTCTCGATTCTAGAGCTTAACGAACCAGAACTCTCTAAATAACCGTAATAAATAACTTTACAGTTTTGCTTTAGTTTAAAGGGAGACAGACTTCCTGAAGCAGCTTTGGTTCATCAGTGATAATAATACTCAATTTTCACCTTCCACTCTACTGGCTCAAACATTATTGATTTACTTTGTGTATCTATTTCATTATTCTGTGCTTTTGACTCGTATGTGCATGCGTAGATAGTTATGTGGGTGTATAGATTTAAATTTGCCATTAGGTATCATATATTGAATATTTATCATAATAATTTATACATGCTATATTTAGATAGAGAACAGAGCATTTATGTATGGATAGGAAGATGTGTTTATATGTATGCATTAGATTGTTATTATGTATACAACATAAAACGCTTCCTCCCACTTCTTTTTGAGTCCACATGAGTTTTTTGGGGTTATTTCTTTTTTATCTATTGTTGTTTTTATCGAATATTTTACAGATGTTTGATACAAAGACTAATTTCATTTCATTTCAAGCATCCTGATGGTCGTGCTTACAACTGATTGCTGACTGCGGACTGGTGCATGCTGGGACGTCAGTATCATGAATGGACCTCTGTGTCACAAACATTAACCGCTGAATACACAAAGAAAATATTTTGTAGCAGTGTGTATATGAATGATTAATGTGGCCCCTGTGCAGGAGCGGTGAAAAGACACATTGGCTCCTGTCGTGTTTTCTCAGCTTCATTTCAGACTAGAGAGAGAGAGACTCGTGTGCGTGTGCACACATGTGGATAACAGTGTGGACTTTGGTGTTTGTTATAAAGGGACATGAGAGTTGAACCAGGCTGTCTGTCAGGGACGACTGGAGGACGCTGTGATAACACACGAGGTGACTGTAATCCCGTTCGTCCTCTCCCTGTCCTACTCCTCCCTTTAATAACTTCCTATCTCCTTCATCATTTAAATTTAGGATGCTGTTCACCTTCAATAACCCATCCTCCTCCCCCTCTTCCTTCCTCCAGCTATCAGGTAGGCTACATCAGGACAGTTGCTCAGGTGATTGGACTCTGGAGTTCTAGATGGAATGCTACTTGCCAAATATTGATTTCCTGCTAGCCTTTGACCTTAATGAGAACAGAGCACAAGCTGTTTGTCCAGTTTGGCTATTCAGGCTTCTGTTGAGTTTTTCCAAAATATTGACTTGTGAAGGTTAAGTGAAGATAGTATCCTGAGAAAACATCATGCTGAATGCCAGAAGAAAAGCTGAAATAATACACTGCAGATAAAATTAGAGCGGCTGTGTTGCTTTTGGAAAATAAATTACATTAGCTAACCTAATAAATGCTCTAGTCTTTCTCATAAAAATGCCCATCATATTCTCTGTAACCACGCTAAGTGGCCTCTAATGCTGTTTCTCTGCTCTAGTTTATACTTGTAACAGTAGCTGGAGATTCTTTTATATGCCTTTGAAGAAGCAATACTGCCATTATCTTCCTGTGAGGCTGCCAGTTTCCTCCTCCTTTCTCAGAATTTATATCTGCCACTTTCTTAGTTCTCCATTGTCTCTAATGACAAGGAGAAGCAAAAGCATTTAAGTTGAGCAATGTTTTTTGCACTGAAATGTGGTGGAGGATGGGATTGAAGATGCCATCACATCACTGGGTAGATCCAAGATATAAATATATATTTTTGACACCTTCATTTATTAGGTGGACCTCCATCCACTTATCCTGTTCAGGGTCGCAGGGGGGCTGGATCCTATCCCAGTAGCTTTCAGGTGAGAGGCGGGGTTCACCCTGGACAGGTCACCAGTCCATCACAGGACCAACACATAGAGACAGACAACCATTCACACTCACAGTCACACCTACGGTCAATTTAGAGTATCAATCAGCCTCGTCTTCTCTTGATGTCTTTGGACTGTGGGAGGAAGCTGGAGTACCAGAGAGAACCCACACAGGAACAGGGAGAACATGGAGAAAGATCCCACACCTGAGCTGGGACTTGAACCTGGAACCTTCTTGCTGTGAAGCGACAGTGCTGACCACTGCACCACCGTGCCACCTAGGTGGGTCTCGATAGCGTAACCTTAACCTTTAATGATTTACCGCTAAAATCTTTTCACGTCATCCTTGAGTCCTAGTGGATGTTTTTGACATTCTCTAAATGTGTTCCTGCATTATCACGTTGAGGAGAATGCGGAGCAGAGGGACCAACAACCCAAAAACATTCTTAATGTAATCCAAGTTTCATAAAGGAAAAGAAATCTTGAATTTTCAATCCTGAAACGATGTTTATGGCTTATGCATGTAAGTTCCATTCACGCGTGATTGTCACAAGAGCACAAGATAAAATATTAGACACATTTAACTGCATTGTCCTTGATCAACCCCCCTACCCACACACACACACACACACACACACACACACACACACCCACAGACACAAACAAACACACACATACACACCCTTTATCATGTTACCACTTCTCTCTATTATGCTGAAGAATAAAGGCAAACTGCAATAATCACTATGGTGGTGGTTCAGGGCCTCCGCTTCTTCAGTTTAGAATAAAAGTCCTTGTATCCTGTCTGTATTGAAATTGAAAATTGAGTCACGTGACAATAGTGTACAAGTAGGTATGTTTTTTACTCCCAAGCAGATTTGATGTGCAACTGTTAGGGTTGCATATTATTTGAAGGATGCAGTGTTTTTTTTTCTTTCAGAAAATGTGTGCTATGGTTCCTGGCTGGCTGCCCGCCTCCCGTGTGTCAAGAGTTTGGCTGCTGGTTGATTGTAATTTCCTTCCTCGGTGTTTAAGGTTGGCTGAAGGTCACTCAGAAACACTTCCTCTCTCTCTGAGTGTCTTGTCTCCTTGTGGTGGTGCAGAAAGTCTTACGCTGCACTTCATTATTTTTTTGAACTTGCGGGTCAGATAAGAGAACAGAAGCTTTTTGTAAACGGTTTCTTTCATGTTTGTCAGTGAGTCGATTCCCCTCCATTCCACTCAACAAATTCAACGAGGCTTCGAGAATCACTTGTGACATTTTTATGTCCTTTATTTTGGGTGGTCTTCAGCTTCCCACTTGTCACACTCCTTTTTCTTCTTTCTGTATCAACTGCGGAGGAAGAGACACAAGTGGTGTGGGCAGTTACAAAGAAGATTGAATGCAGATCAAATCATCCTCAGGTCCACGTGCCAAAGCTAGCACAGCTTTGTCTTGCTTTTTCCTTTATGTCTGGGGTCTACACACTTGCTGATGAGGCCCAACTGCAGCTTTAGTGTAAAGTGCAACACACACACACGCACGCTTGCACTTACATGGTCATAGAGGCTCTTGCTTGCCTTTCTTGCCCAGTAACTGCCCAGTCATCAATGGGTGCCAGGGAGAGCCATCAAGATGGCTTATTTTCCTGATGCTGACCAACTTCCAACCCTGACTCTTAAACCAATTCCTCCCCATCAAATAATCCTTTGAAGTTGTGAGGGTCGGCCAGAATGTCCTCACAAGTCAGAATGTCCTTACAGTGCAGGTGTTTTGTCAAGGGTTGGTTCACGCAAGACAGATGCACGTATACACACGCATGCATACATGAACCAACACACACACGCGCACGCACACAGCAACAGAGGCAAATCAGCACCTCCCTTGCTTTCTTCAGTGTCCTACTTTATCACAGAAGTGATTTAGGGAGGTGATACAAAAATTCAAGCTAATTGACTTCGCTTGAAAATCCTCTCAGTGCATTAGCGTGTGACCCCTGAGCTCCCGCTTCCTAAAATGAGCATGAAATGAGATGACTAATCCACTTCAATTACTTGTTTTAACCAAAAATATACCTGCCAACTCAATTTTTCTTGCAATTGTCTAACTTTCACTGAGGCTCGCTCAAACCAAATATGTTGGTTACTTGCTCTTTGAGAGCACGTTTTGATGACATGAACACACACTCTGACAACATCCTACACACTATGATGCTTAAAGTAAAAAGAGTTTTCATTTCTTGTTGCATCAAAGAATACGTTCCTGGAGTTTGGCGTCTTTGGTGTTTTGGCTGTTTGTCTCAAGCTGTGTTGTGGTGGATCGTTATACGTATGGCTCCTCTTCCTCATCAGGAACCTTTCACCCACCTGGGGGAAGGAGGCCCTGTCATCCAGCATGAGTGCGGGTTTGCAGCATAAAGAGTGTCTTTTTCTCCCTCGGTTGACAGCTCTTCATCGCAGTTTCTCCCTCACTACGTCTCCTTCAGCTGCTCTCAGCTGTCAGAGTCAAAGCTTCCTCCTCTAAATTCATCACTGCAGTTACTTTCAAATCATCTGCCATGAATCCCCACTGAAGCTTGCTTTGAGGTTTGCCAGTGTGTGTTCTGTCTTCCTTCTCTTCACAGGATATCTTTTTACAAAAGTGGACATCTTTCTGTCTGATGTGGTTACCTTAACAGAATCCAGTGTGCATGTCGGTATTTCCCCTCCAAATAGCTTTAAAATATCCTGTATATGAACATGCAGCATCTCTTTATCACTGTGTACACTGCAGGAGCACCTGTTTTTAAACTCATCATGTCTCTGGAGTGACTGGATCACAGCTGGAGGTCGAAACCATCTGACCTCCCAGGCAATCTGTAGTGCCTTAAAGGCTCATCTTGAATTTAAATCTTAGGGTCTGGCGCCCCCTGCTGTTTAAAATAGCTCCTGATTGACCACTGCTCTACAGGTTTTCATTCTAGTCTTCCAGTTATGAGGGCTGAGTCTTCAGTGAATGCACAGGGACCCAATGGGTGGTATTATCTTTAAGGTGAGGCAGTGCTTGTGTGCTTCTTGTTATGAGCTGAAGTGACGCTCATGTCAGCAAGTTAGCCGTTTATCGTCGTTGTTTTTTTAAAATGATCTATTTAAAGAACAGTCTTAAGGCAAAACAAGGTTATTTAACACAGAAGGCAAAGTCTGAGCTTATTTTCCAAAGTTCATGACTTCTACAGAAGAGAAAAAAAGTTTTAATGGATGATGACATCTCTGTCAAGTCAGAAAATCTTCTCTCTGTTTTTGGAAATGTATCCACTAAAACTGCAATTGTTTTCCCATTTTTTGTTCTAAATGGGTTAATTAGCATTTAGAATCATTAGAAAAGAGAGAAATGTTGATGTGAGACCGTCCCAAAGTTTAACATTTTGGCTAAAATATCTTTAAATTATTTGTAAATTTTGTGTTACAGCAAAGCATTGATGGCAACACATTTTTGAATTAAACTGCATCTGCTGGGTAAGAATGTGCAATACAGCTGAAAGTTGCAAAAATGGGTACGTGCACATTTTGTTGATTATTATTATTTTAACTTCTGTTTGTACCATGGAGTTGATATATTCTATCATTTAGCCACATACAAGCAGGGTGCACAGGAAATGAATGCATGCAATTCATGAAATAAGGATGGGTGGAGAGTAAAGAACAAGAAAAAAACAATTACAAATTTCAAACATTGATTTAAGACGATTTACACACAATTGGATATTCAAATATTGTTAAAATTGAATTCACCTTTATTTTATTGGAGTAGGTTGACGGCTGATCTTGTTATCCACATGGTTATTGCATAACTCCAGAATTAACATTACCCAGAGAGAATCCGTCAGCTGACATGAACGCGTCACCAACGTGCAGATCAGCCAGTCAAGTGTTCTCTCCATTTAACTGGCTATTTCTCTTGAACACACAACATCATCTCATATAAGAACCGAAACACTGTTTCTACCAGCAGCAGAGCTGCTGTTCACCTCAAACCAGGATGAAAACAATCAACACATACAAAGAACAGTGATTTAAACTTCAGTCCTTTTTTTTAATGTTGCACATCTGTTAAGAGTTTTTATAGCTGAGAGACTCCCCCCTCTGCTGTGATGATGTTTCACTGTCAGCTCAGGTTTGGCTGCTGTCTTCTCAATAAAACATGCTGAGTCTATTTATGTCCTTTCCAAAAAAAAAAACACTGCCGCTGTTTACCTGCTGTCATGTTAAATCACGATGCCTGAGCTCTGATTAAAGCTGGATGTGTTTGTTAACCTTCAGGTTCCTTACAGGACTTCTATTTGTTCATTTGTCAGATGAAGTTCTTCATTATCTTAACAGCATCCTCTTTAAGCTGGAAATAATTTGAAATAATACAAATGACCTTCTGACCTTCTCACATTTCACACCATATTCACACACTATCATCACTATTCATACAACTATATATATATATATATATATATATATATATATATATATATATATATATTTTATATTTATATATTTGCATACACCTGCAGCCATACCCCAAATCTGGATAGGCCTGTATGTCAAGAATTTCATAACATTTTGTGTATGAGAGGTCTGTCAGTGGGCTTATAGCTTTGTAACTTACTAGATATTTCTTTGCCATTGAATGGCCTTTTGACCTTGACATTACCCTACAGCAGCATTCTCAAGGATAAATTAATTGTGAAAATAGCACAAGTGGAACCTTAAACATTCCAAAATATGACTCGGTATATTTCCAGACTTCATTACACACCATTCATAGCGAGGCCTGGCTTAATGATGTGGTAATTTGCGGATGCATTTTGCACAGGGCCTCGCTAACATTTTTTGTGTGTTTGTGCAAAGATACCCTGCAGCAGCTGGTAAAATGAAAGTGTTGAGTCTGCAGATGTCGGCTAGAGGGTTAATTTGTTTTGCCATAAAAAGGGCGCTGATAATGATAAAAGGAGATTTGACCCACAAAATGTGCTCTAGGGTGAGATTACTGCATATAATTTGATCAAATTTCATCATAAAATGGAAGCAGAAGTTACTGTCAGCACAAGGGAGAAGTTTGCTACGAAGGCTCTTTGCCAGAAAGTGTCTCTAACTGAAAGGTCAGCCAGAAAGTCTTTGTTAACTAGAAAAAGTTTTTATTTGACCCGCATCATGACATTTTTCTGAAGCCATCCACGGAGTTTTGTTGCCTGAAGTGAACCAAACAGTGGAAGACATTGTGACACCTCCAGTTTGCCACTTCCATGAACGAGCGTACAAGGTGGCTGCACTTAGCGCTACAGTGAAGTGTTATAGTTGGTTTGTTTTTAGCTCAAATCAAAGTGTTTATGGATACTGAGTATACGGCTGCATAAGGAAAGCATAAATTATTCCAGTTGATGCTCTTGAGATTTGGAAACATTTTCAGGCAGTTTTGCTCTTGTTTTGGTGCTGTAGTTTTTGTTAGCACTGTAAGCTTCAAGTTAATTATACGTGGTTGGCTCTTTCTGATCATACAAACCAATCATCAACAGTAGAATTGCAGTTTATTTGATAAATATTACATTTTTACAGAGAAGAAATTCGGATAATAGTACTTTTTTCAGTGGCGGTTAAGTCCAATTTATTTCTCTAAAATGAGGCACTAAAATCTTCCAGACTGAAGCAGCCACTTGACACCATGGAATTACTTTGAATTAACAGATTAGAATAGAATAAATTAAACAAAGTAATGTTTAATATTTTTAATATAATGGAACCTGACCGGTTGCAAGTATGAAGAAGTGGGCCATGAAGAAGAAAAGGTTAAGAACCTTTTTTTTTTTTTTTTTTTTTTTTTGCCAAAAATCCTTCTGGTAGAAAGTCTGTGCGCTACGCGTTGCAACATTACGGTAGAGAAGTTTTCAGGTTGCTGCAGGTGAGAGAGCTGACACACCGGGAGGGACCACTTCTACCCGATCATTTAACGAGTCACCTGTACCTGGTACGGATGTGACAGAGAACTACTAAGGTAAGTAAACTGATGAAACTTGTTTTTGTTTTTTTTAAGTGCATATTTATTTGAGTGCTACTTTAGCTTTCAAGGCTACGCACAGAAGGCTAATTATTTATAAAACTATTTAGCGACATCATGAACCATGAAGGACTGATGATGTGTTAAAACATCTTGTGAAACTTGCTTGTCAACCTATTCTAAAACACGCCTGTAGTCAGAGTTATTGCTGTACCATGTCAACACATGATTAAATGTGTTTGTTTGCAGTCGTGATCTCTTCATGAAGAGGCTGTGAATAATTGTGACAAGCACCTTGTCATAATATTTGTATAATTTTGTTACCTGTCTAGTGTGAATGGGCAGTGTTCGATCTGTTACATTTAAACATTTTCCGTGACAAGTAGCTGTCTGGGAATTAATTTACCCACAAGTCATTTGAGGGGAGTTTGACTTGGCCAAGGCAACACATCCTTCCCAGTTTATACAAACAAACATGATAAATTCTAACCTGATGAACAAGGACATGGAACAAAGATGCATAAAACAGCACATAAAATACAGTGTTTGATAAGTTACTGTGCTGAATGTTAAGGGGTTTCAACCCAAATAAAAGCTTCAGTGATACTAAAGCCCCTTCCACCCATCCAGGCTGGTCAATGGAGCTGTGCGGTCCTAATATGAGTGAGAGTGGAGGCTCTCTGTGCCAGGTGAAGCAGCTTCCCTGCCACGGTGTCTCCCTTTGTTGCCTGCAGGCTGGCGGACACCCTCTCACTCACCAGCCTTGGGTCAGCCACTCAGCCCCGGCTGTTGCCTCAAGCCCAGCTGCGACCATCCGACACCGGGTAAATGGAGCCATGACGGCCAGCTGCAGCGGCCCGGAGTGTGTAGCCTCTAGACTGGGAGAGGAGGCCGCACTGGCATCGGGCTTCTCACCCGAGAGGGTGCTAGTGACAGGAGGAGGGGGATACTTCGGCTTCAGGCTGGGGAGAGCGCTGGCCAGGCAGGGGATGACAGTGGTCCTCCTGGACTTGAACAAACCTCCCTGTGAGGTCCCTGATGGAGCAGTCTTCTATCAGGTAGGTGTTCTGTCCTTTTCCATCACATGTGCTCTCTGTGTTTCCATACACATATTTTTTTTACGTGAACAAGTACATACTTTTACTATTCAACACTGGTTGTAATGGCCAAATTCCAGTTTTTAATTTTGCAACTCTTTTGACGTGGACAATAGAAGATGAGCCTCAACTGGCATCCAATATCCATGTGACTTTATCCACCCCATGCAAGGTTCACTATTGTAATTCCAATAGCTCAATCATACATGCAAGTCCATGGCCCAGGTAAGTACAGCAGGTCAACTGGTCATTCTTTTAATAGGTAAAGATACAGGAAATCAGGATTCAAATTCTGAACGATTTTAAAGTGGATCATGCTTCCTTCAATCTTATTATTTTGATGCTGCTCTCAATGCTATGAGAATGTGTTTATTATTCAGCCACAAGAAAAATAAATTCCCAAAATCAAAGTTCAAGGACAAGGCAGCAGCATCATTCCAGAGTATCGCTGGCGACGTGTCAAAACAGACCAAAGTCAATCCCTATATCCTGAATCCAAAACAAAGGGATTTTTCCACTGGTGATAGTTCTACATCTATGGACCTTGAAGATGTTTTTCTTTTTGTTTTGTTTTGTTTGTTGTGTGCATCTTGCCAATAAAAATTTTACTCCACCTCCCAAGAGTTCTCAAAATATACATGTTGGGCTTCTCATCACACCGTTAGCAGTATGTACTACTATCTTATAACACCTCATCGTAAAGGCTGATGACTCAATGTTGGGGTTGATGGGACTCATTTCAGTCAGGACCACTCCCACTAAGTCTTCTACAGAGTGTCACGCCATCAAGAGTGAACATATCAAGCAGCAGCTTTTAGCTCCCAGCAAGCCTTCAGTATAAGAGTTGATGGATGTGAATTATTCGCATCAACATAATACACATAGTATCAGCTGAGACACCTCATGTACATAACTACACATCACAGTGCACATATTCAAAATGCACAGACATAATAAGGCATAGCGGCATTTTCATAACAGCCATCACAATAAACTGGTGTGAACCTGATGTTGGGGGGACATAGAGGGGTGGGTGCAATAATCAGAGGAGGAGCTGAGGAGGAGGTGGGTGTTGTAGCTCAGTGATCAGAATGAGCCGCAGGCAGATTGTTTAAATACTTCCTCCCATAGTCACATAGAGCTGGGGATGTCGGTGCTGCATGTCAGCTGCTGGGGGGCGATTGACTGATGTGAACAGACTGTGCTGGTTAGCACCTGGTTTCAGCTCCTAGTCCAGTTGTTGAAGCTTTTTTTTTTTTTTTTTACCTTCTCTTTAACATTGTCCTAAAAAGCAATGTTATTTGTATTTACAGAGCCTGTAAAGGGACACGGGCAAAAGAAAATACTTACGTGTATAATAGTGAAACTGTCAAACTATTTGGTCTCATTCTCACCGGTATATTTCTCATGCCCACCAGTAACTTTCTAATTGTCATCAGAATCTTTCCTTTGCCCATCAGTGTCGCTCATGCTCACCAGAAACTTTCTCATGCCAAAATTCCAAAATGCCAAGATGTTTTTAAAAACATCGCTGAAGTCGTGTCGGTTGCCTCTCTGTTCACTGTAGCTTGTGGCTCCCATGTTTTTAGTAAGGCTAAGGAATTGTAGATCATGGCTTCATTTTCATTTTTGGGTCAAATCTGCCCGTAAAAATATTTCATTTTGTTGCCCACGCCCCCTTAAAGGTTCCATGCTTTTTTATTTCAACAAATGGAAACAATCCTTAAACCAGCACAGCTGACTGACATGTGAGAGGATTTTCTATTTTACTTGGCTATGATTTCATTAATAAATGGTAAAGACGATACATCCTTGTAACACTGCTCCATGCAAATCGCCTCTAGAGTTTCTCTGCATCAGACAGCGTCAGTCTGCATGCTGGCTGGAAACAGACACAGGTGAGTGATCCCCCTCAAAGCCCCAGCTGCTGGCTGGGTCAGAGAAGGTGGAGACATGATTCAGGTTTCAGCAGCAGGCCTCATGGCACTCTTACCTAAATTATAATGGTCCTTTAATGTGACAGTGGCTGACCCACATCACCACGTGCATTGTTGCCTCTTAGCCTGCCCAGCTCCCAAGCTGCTAGTGATGTCCTGAGAACCAGTATTGTTTTATCAATTTGAACTTTGCTGTGTTCCAGAGGTAATTAATAGGTTACTCTTCTTCTCTCGTTCTTACAGAATGACATCCGGGACTATTCGTCACTCTATAAGGTGTGTGAAGGAGTGGACTGTGTGTTCCACACAGCGTCTTATGGCATGTCCGGCCCAGAACAGGTGACCATTCAGATTTACTCTGCCTCCTAGACACCAGCCACACATGAGCGCTCGTTATTCATCCAAAAATCAGAAAATTGATGAATTACTTTAAGTGTTGTCGCTTAAGTCTGAGTAAGAGTCAGTGATACATTTGAATATCTCCTCACAGTCCATTATGCATATTTGCAAAAGAGAAAGCTGGTGCTCATTTACAGCCTCGGCTTTGTACGCGACTCTGTCAGTCAATCAGCAGCAGGAGGTGATTATACTTGTGTGATACCTCTGCGGAGCCTCAGCATGACTAATCCTCAGCTGCTTTAGGTGGGACGAGGAGGCTGAGTGGTTTCGTATTCATTTGTGGGTTTTTTCAGCCATTCTTGTGTGGGCTCAAAAACACAGGCCACTATTATCATCAGAAAGGCGAGCATGCTCCACAGTTATGACCGAGACGCACGAGAGTGGGAGTTGTGGCACAGCTGACGTAGCATGCTCACTGACCCACAGTCCCCAAAATATTACTGGCCAACATGCAGTGTCTCAATGTGACCCCCCCCCCTCACAGAGACCTGAGGTTACCAGATCATGCCATCAAAACCTGCTGCTTTCGCCATGTATGACGGGGATGATTATGTTGGTGGGAAAACAAGAGGAGTGGTGGGTTTGTCAGGGTTATCTGGGCACTACACCAGAAAATGGAAAAATCCCCAGAGACCTGCCATGTTATTTTCTTCCTCCTGTTAGATTGTAGAATAAAAACAGTTTCTTCATATATCACTTACAGTTGAGTCAATGTTACTGATATGCTCAGCACTCTGCCATATCGCTCCTTCGTTCAGTGAACCCAGGTGTTGTTGTTGCCTTAGCAAGCAGCATCCACGGGTTCCTTCTGATTGAAGGGGTGGGTATATTTGCTCTGCTATTGAGTTGAAACCTCCAACTCCCACTTTAACATCTTCTTCACAAGAAATGGTACAAACTCTGGGAAACGATCTTGAGAACACCTTGTGCCAGTCTACAAAATCTACCTTTAATCATCCATCCATCCATTTTCTTCCACTTATCCTGTTCAGGGATGCAAGGGGGGCTGGATCCTATCCCAGCAGAGAGAGGCGAGAGGCGGGGTTCACCCTGGATGGGTCGCCAGTCCATCACAGGGCCAACACATAGAGACAGACAACCATTCACACTCCCAGTCACACCTACGGTCAATTTAGAGTATCAATCAGCCTTGTCCTCTCTTGATGTCTTTGGACTGTGGGAGGAAGCTGGAGTACCAGAGAGAACCCACACAGGAACAGGGAGAACATGCAGACTCCACACAGAAAGATCCCGCGCCTGAGCCGACCCAGAACCTTCTTGCTGTGAGGTGACATTGCACCACCGTGCCGCCCTGTAAACAGCACACTAGGAATAATTAGTTGAAGCAGCTTACAACCACCTACAACTGATGGGATACCAGGTACTCCAGCTTCCTCCCACAGTCCAAAGACATCAAGAGGGGACGAGGCTGATTGATACTCTAAATTGACCGTAGGTGTGACTGTGAGTGTGAATGGTTGTCTGTCTCTATGTGTTGGTCCTGTGATGGACTGGTGACCTGTCCAGGGTGAACCCCACCTCTCACCCAAAAGCTGGCGGGATAGACCCCAGCCCCCCCGCAACCCTGAACAGGATAAGCGATTAAAAATGGATGGATAGTATTATTCACGTTATGGAGATGGTTTCATAAAGATGGGACATTCTCTCTTCATTTGTCTATTTCCAGCTAAAAAAAGAGCAGGTGGAGTCAGTAAATGTCGAGGGGACCAATAATGTGATAAATGGTAAGAAGAAGACACTATATCTCTAATACAGTGACCAATCATTTCAGGGATTTTCAAGTAGTAAAAGCTACTAATGGTAACTTGTTTCCTTGTGATGTGAAAAACATATTTGTCAATTGTGTTTTTTTTTTAATAACAGTTTCATATAAATCTGCAGACTCTCATGAAACATATATATAAACTATACAGCAATATTTGTGTATCTAATCTACTCTGACAAGGTGTGATCTTCTTTTTTTTCAGCGTGCAAAGAGAGGAGCGTCCCTCGGCTCGTGTACACCAGCACCATCAATGTTGTGTTTGCTGGGGAACCAATTGAGGATGGAGATGAGACGTCAGTGCCGTATGTGCCACCCGATGCGGTGAGTAAGGAGAAATGGTTGAAACAGAACAAATAAATGGTCATTAAACATATTTCTGCGCTTGCGCCACCAAAACTAGCTAAACTACATCATTGTGGTTTTATAACACTGCGTGTGTGTCTTCCAGCATATTGATCACTACTCCAGAACTAAAGCTATTGCTGAGCAGATGGTCCTCTCAGCGAATGGATGCTCCCTCAAAGGTGGGAAGTGATCAGTGGGTGTACGCCATAATCAAGGAACGACATGAAAAGGCTGCAGTTTTTTGTTCCTGTTTTTGAAAATGTAAAAGACTAAATGGTTGCCACGGAGACTCCATTTAGCCCTTGTGCATGACTTAAAACAAAAGTGACACCGGTTTCAATTTAGAGCACGTGCGTCATTTAATGTAAGAATAAAACCATTTCGACATACACACACACACACACACACACACACACACACTCACTGATACACACTTAGGTTTTCTATTCCACTACGTTCTTTACATAAAAAGCTGTGACGCCTCACATTCCCTCCTCGCGTGAAAGCCTACACCCCATCAGTGGCCATCTTCCTATGCATTCAATTAAGCTTAGAGCACAGAGCCGTCTCATCATATACTGCAGGTTAAAGATCACGCATCTGCTACTGGAGGCTTATACTCACAGTTTTCCATCAATCCAGGCTGAGATACAAAGACACCTTACTGACGTTTGGATATGTTAATGATATATGGTGCTGCAGTAGAAATAACATTAGAAGCACTTTGAATACTAAAAATCGGAGGTTATCACATCCAGTGCCACCTAAAATGGTGAATGCATTGTTTTATATTCCATGGCGTGAAGGTGGAGGTCTGCTGCGGACCTGCGTCCTCCGGCCTTGTGGCATCTACGGACCAGAGGAGAGGAGACACCTGCACAGAGTGATGGTGAGAGGCAGATCAAAAACATTATACAAATGTAGTTGGTGACGGCGCATCTTGTAGGCCTCCCTGGCATCATATGTTCCAGTCTGTAGAGACTACATAATTTATGGAGCTCTCTAGGTATTTAGTTACCCCCACCCTTCCCACACACACACACACACACACACACACACACACACACACACACACACACACACATACCGTCAAATTAAATGAAAAGGGAGTTAAATGAGTGGAGCGATGCGACAAATACCCGTGGAGTGGGTAGAAAAACCATATTCCTCCTTTCTTGATGTCTCTGTGCAGGTGAACGTGGAACGTAGGTTTTTCAGTTTCAGGTTTGGTGACCCCCAAGCCAGGATGAACTGGGTTCACGTAGATAACCTGGTGCTGGCTCACACGCTCGCAGCCGAGGCCCTCACACTGAAGAGGAGTTGTATTGCAGTGAGTGTCACTGTCCACACAGATCCATGCCGCCGGTAAAAAGTCTATTTACCTGGATACATTCATGTTTGAATTATTGGTGTCTTGTAAAGACCAACGAGCGGAAACAGCTGTCAGCTACGTAGCACTTGGATACTTTTGAATAAAGTTACATTGAGTGTTTCCATGCGTCTAATTTCTATTATTTTGCAGAGTGGCCAGGTCTATTTCATTAATGATGGTGTTTCCGTCAATCTGTTTGAGTGGTTGACACCTTTGGTGAGTTAAAGGAAAAGACAGCTGTTTTTTTATTCTTCTTATTGCTATGAAATCCTCTGAACTTTGTCATTCCAAAATCACTTAAAAACACGTCAGTTATGAAGACAGAAGTCGACTCTGACCCAGTCCCAGTTGTGTATTCTCTCATTCTGTAAAGTGGTTCCCATCAAATTCACTATTCACTACATTTTGTGTAACATTTGACAAAAATAACCCATTTCTTTGGTTTTAGCACACTGAGGATCTTTTTTTTTTTGATGGATGTGAGTCTTGTCATGGGATTTCTCAGATAAAAGCCATCCTGGAAATGGTTAAATGAACTTTATTAGAAAAAAACAACAAAACTTCAGCTTTCCTTTTTTTATGTATTCAGCATTTATCCATTCAGCTATTACGCATTTGAAAATAAACTGCTAACGGTGTCACTCTACATCCATGACAACACTGCGCATCCAACGTTTTTTTACACTATGGTGATAAATGCCGCCTTCTCCACTTTGAGAGGATTTACTTGGCTCGTTTCACGTTGATGTTGCAGTTTGAAAGACTGGGCCACAGCAGACCGTTGATCAGCCTGCCTGCTTCGCTCATCTATTCAGCAGGTACTTTTCTCTGTATAAATATTTGGCTTTTAATGTCTCATTTTTCAGTAGTGCTGACAGTGATACATGTAGGTTTCAGTAACACAGCAGTTAGTTTATGTTTAGTTGTTGTTGTTTTTTTTTTATAAAAGTGCTGAATAAGCTTTACTTGCGCAATTAACTATTTATTGAGGCTCTTTGTGACCTATCCTCTAAAGTGAGGAACACGTATCTCTTACGTAATACTTCATGCTAACAGTGTGAGGTTAGCATTAACGCCATTGGTAGAGGATTACTAGACACGTGTACCACAAAGAGTTAACCAGCATTAACCAGCCGTTATTAATGTACCCTGATTGTGAAGTGTCACCCAGGTTTCTTGTAATTCCAGCCATCCTGGTGGAATACTTGCATGTCGTCCTGAGACCTGTGGTAGATGTGCCGCTCCTGTTCACCAGGAGTGAGGTAATTATTTCTCTTTTAGCAGCTGAACTGTTTTTGAATTAAAGAAGAGGTACAAAGCGTGAAAGAGATGCATTGTGAATCCCATACTGTGAGTTAGAGGTGGAGAGATTATATTACCGGCTGCTAGATTCTTGTTTAAGTGTATGACACATCAGTGAAGACAGACTTCATTACGACAGGTATTTTCCTATCAGCCCCCTGCTGCCCCCCCTCACCTACCTTGTATGTATTAATTATGCAAAGCTTTAATTAATTAAAATATGGGTAGGTAAATCTCTCACAGTCACCGGAAAACCTCTTATCTTATGTGCCGGTCCTTGGCACCCTTAAGAGGTGGCACTAGAGCGGTAAGAGGCTGGGCAGTGATCGTGCGGGGGAAGGCCTTCGGGTCCACCTTGAGGAGCCTCCGTTGTTGCCTGTAAGAGACTCATGAATGTGTGATGAGGTCGAAACCAAAGCTGAGCCGGCGGGCCTGCACCTGGAGCTCATTCTGTCAGACAGCTGCTGGATGGGAGATCGATGATTGTCCTGTGAATAAAACATGACCCACCGTGGGTCAGAACAGGAAGTTGAAGATGAAATTTACAGGAAATGACCTCAGAGCAGTAGCTGTTGCCATGGTGAGCAGGGTCTGGCCACCTCTCGGTTAGGCTCAAATTAGCTTGCGTACTCTCAAGTTCAGACATCTCAAGGCTTATAAATTCCAGTTCTGGGATGGCAAGGAAGTTAATGTAGTGTTCAGACGTTACAAACATCAAGCTTCTACTCTGTTTTTTTAAGAACAATTACACAGTTTTGTTGTCATCTCATCATACTGCTGTAATATGCAGAAGAGTCCTCAACAAATACAAAATTCATAACTTGTAAGAAAAACTACAAAGCGCAGCTGAAATTACTGTGCCCTTAAAGATGTGTCTCTTTAGTGGGAATCGAAAAAGTTTGATGAAATTATTAAAAAAAGATTTGGGAATCTGGGGGTTTCGGCTGACTTGCGTGCAGGTAAAGATATAATGTGGCTTTAAGGAACTCTCCCGTTTGCCCTGTCTGAACTCAGCGTGGATATTCTATCCCGAGCTGGTAAGAAGATGCAGTAACTGGAGGCCTGTGTCATTCAGTGGCTTTCAGAATCTAAAACCACGTTGGACAAACTGAGGTTAATTTGAACCATTAGCCCGCCTGTGTGGCCTTTATTGCAGCTGTGGCAGTTGAAACGCCAGGAGAGAAACATTTCGTGAACTTTCCTCAAATGTTCCGTTTACATCTGCAGGTGAGGACCATCGCAGTAAGCCACACCTTCAAGATAGACAAGGCCCGTCGAGAACTGAGTTACTGCCCTAAGCCTTACAGCCTGGCAGACTCTGTGGAGCAGTACCTGAAATCCCGCCAGCCTCCCTCCAGTTCACCCCCCTATCGCTGCTCCTGGATGCCTCAGATGCCCAGACACCTTGTACTGCTGCTGCTTGGTCTCAGCCTGGTGCTACTCATGCTGTGCTGCATACTCAGTCAGGACTAGTCTGACTGTTTCCATTAATTTCACTTCACCTGACAACTCAATTTTTTTTCTATGATTTGACTAAATGATTTTAACTGACATGTGCTTTGCTTGAGGGGCCATCGTAAAACCTCCCTGACTAGCCGCTGATTTTCTTCCATAAATATCAGAGTTGTAAACTTGTTTTTGACTTTGATTACCATACAGACAGAGATCAGCAAAGTTATCCAGAATCTTGTGTCATCTAAGTCGTCTGCATGTCATCTCAGCCCCTGGACTCCAGGCCCTCAACTCAGCACTGCACTTCCTTCCACAGAACCAGCAATGCACTCGCAAGGTTTGGCATTGTTTGGAGATCAGGAGAATCAAAGACAGAGATTTATTGCATTTATATTTTTAATAATGGTGTATTATCACCGTAAGTGATTTCCAAAAATCTCAACAGACAAAAAAATATTCCACAAGAATAAGTATGTACAGCTTAAGTGATGTTATTTGTAGGCTTCCCCTCTCAAATTGGCCTGTTTTGATGTCAGTATGTGTGTCAGAGTGCGAAACAGGCGACTGAAAAGTGTTTGAATTGTGTGAATGCTCTGATTTCTCCACAATATTATGTTGCTATGATGTCATTAAATGAAAATGAACTAATAATTACAAATACCAAACTTTTAATCAAGTGCACTTAAGTATGCCACCTTTCTATACATATTTTTCTGAATGGCACATCTCCTGCAATTGAATTGGAATTAACACTAATTTGTATACATTTACTAATAAACTTGTTTAAGAAAAAAAGGCCTTTTCTGACACGCAGTTTGATTTTTAAGATGCTTGCTTGCCTCTCTATTCATCTGAAACCGTTTGTGAGGAAAAAGCATGACTCAAAGGTCAAAGTCAGCTTTACTGTCAAATATGCTATATATGCACGACATACAGCACAGATGGAGTCCGAGAGGATTCCATCTGTCAACGGAGCAAAAAGGCAATAAACAAAGGTATGTAATAAAAAAAAACTGTCAAAGGCACTAGGGGTATTTACAGATATAAGTAGATAGAGAGGGAACAAGTGACAGGCAAGGTCCATTTTTTTTTAAAGTGGTGTAGTGCGTTAAAGTGCAAATGAAATGTAAGTCATCGTTAGCTACACTGTAAAATAAACGTGAAGTATCAATTAAGCGTACCGTTCGTAAGGCGATGTTTTGCGCTTCAGTCGCCACAAGAGGACGCACTTGTATTGTCATAGGTTTTCACCGCAGTACGAGGAAATCAAATGACATGACTGCGTGTTTTTTTCCTTTGACACGATTTTCTTGGGAGTCATTTCATAGTCGCATCTGCACAGTTCGTGGCAATAAAAATATTAATGGCAGCGGTGGGATTCGAACCCACGCCATCGAAATGACTGGAGCCTAAATCCAGCGCCTTAGACCACTCGGCCACGCTACCTTGTGTACAAGCGCACTAAACTTATCTATATATACTTAAACTCTGCGCTTTCATTAAGGCAGTCTTTAAATTTTATTACGCTACGTTAGAAGTTAGATTTTCTACGGAAAGTTCTAACCAGTAATCACAAGCAGCAGCTGTCCGAAAAAAATCAGAGGAAGTTTAACTTCATTCAGTCAAATCAAGTAGATCTCTACTTTGCCACGGTAAAAATCACATAAATGACACACAAATACAAACAACTTTATGTTTAACATTCAATGTGTGAAATGAAATTTCTCTATGTATAATCAGACATTTGGAGCTTCCAGTATCTGGCGTGTTTCTGCTGGCAGATCTCTTGCAGAAGTCAGAGGAATGTGTGGAGGATTTGTCCTGAGTGAATTAGGCAGCGGCAGTCACACTCGCCACCTGAATATTTGAACCGCTACCCTGCTCATTTTGTGTCAAATGCACCTCACACTGGACCTCTGTTTTCTCATTAACTGACAGCCATCACGACAGCAGTGCCACGCAAACCTCTCCTGATTGTGAGATTGCTGTGAATATGCTTGTGTGTCTTGCCAAGACGAGTCTATTCAGGAGAGTGAGGTATGCAATCGCCTTGTTTGGAGGTTTAATGGATTTGGGGCTGGCTGAAAGCAGGGTGGGGAAACTTCTTATGTAAGCTATTAGAGACAAAGCTCCAGTAATTACTAAATCACAGAGGACACAGGGTACGCAGGTCCTCAGGACAGAATGCCCTTCATTGTCTTTACATATTTTTATTGTCCCCTCTGTTCTTCCCCTCAACCGTCCTCAAACGCAGGACTTGTAGATAAAGATGCAGAAATACACAACAGGAGAAAAATGTGTGTACATTTTTTTTTTTACTTGTTAGTTGCAAGCAAAAAAACGTTAGTCTTCACAGAGGACACCCAAGATTACACATCATCGCTTCACAGCTTCCAAATATTGCTAAATGCCCGAATTATAAATTATAACAGCTTTGTTCAAGAAGCTTATCAGTATCACATCACATGGAAATAACACAAGAATAATTATGAAATCAACCCAAAACAAACTGGTTTTCTGTTGACAGACTGCAGTAAGAGATTCGTCTGTTTGGAAGTTTAGCTCCTTTTAACCTGACTGCTCATCTTTTTCATGGTATATAAGTTCACACATACTCCTTTTATTAATACTGAAATTATTGAAAGTAAAAAAAACAACAAAAAACAACTGCTAGACTTTCTTTTAAATTTGTCTCTGACCGGATCAACACATTTTCAGGCTCTAAGGAACAATTTGAGGCCAAAAGGAGATTGTGCCGAAGAAATAGTTTTAACTTTGTGGAACATTTTTTCCTCATAAATCAAATTTCACACAGATGGTTTACAACCTCGGTGTGCATTTAATTTCACCTCCAAACACTGACCATTCTGATAGGACTATTTAGCAATAAAGAACATAAATAGCATTTAATCTTCACCCAACTATTGCCAAAAATAAATTACAAAAAAAAAAAAAAAAAAATTTGTCTTTAAAAGTGCTGTTAAGTGTGGCATAGACAATAACAGTTTTCCAGTGTCCAGTAGTATTTCCCAGGCAACGTGCCACAGACACCCTCAACTTACAAAAACTGTTAAGCTCATGATCACAATCGCCTGACTTCTTTCATAGCCACAGTTTCTCATCCTATTACAACATTCCAACATTTCTGTTTACGTAAAGTTACACATAACAGCCACGTCTCACACTACACTGTGTTCTCCTTCTCTCCCAAGTGATCGCAGGGTTTTCTAAACACTGTTGTACATGGACGTAGTACAGGTATATTTAGAGGTCAAGCTACATAACGTAAACAATACTTGCCAACTTAATATTTACATATTTTGTATACTCTGGAATATTTCAGATCATACAGCAGATTTTCAGAATGATTTTCATGAGGACGGTAAAAAAGAAACAGTGCTGACTGACAAAAGCATAGTTGCATTGTGTGTGTGTGTGTGTGTGTGTGTGTGTGTGTGTGTGTTTATTCCATCGCCTCTCCCTGATAGTTTCATAGCAAAGCTACCTCAAAGTAGCTCCTTTGTCAAAAACCTAAACTGACACATACAAGTGCAACCCCCAGATCCCAGGATAGTGACGATTGCAATCATAAGGTAGAGTTCTGGGACTGGCTGTCCCTGACTGGACATCTGTTCTCGCTGAGGTCCTCTTTGGTCTTTTGGATGCAAGTGAAGATTTCTTTGAAGAGAACTTTGTACTCAGGTGTCTGGCTGTCCTCCAAAACCCCCGTCAGGCTGGACAGAGTTGAGCTGGACAGGCGGGTGCGGCTGCTTGCTGAAGAACTGCTGGATGTCTGGACCTCTTTGTGGCTGAGCCCGGCTGTTGCTAGTTGGCACCGCTGCAGCAGCTCTTCATATTTCACCTGAAGTTGGCACACATTCAAAGCAACATTTACTGGTAACTCCACTGTAACAGGGAAATATTCATATCCTGCTATTTCTAAATGTTACTCATGCAAACCAAACATGCTCTAATAGACCACCTGCAGCGCGCTGTACTGTGCATCCACCTCATTGAAGAGCGACATGCCCCTCTGTTTCACCACCTGGGCTTGCCTTACACACAACTTCTCATGACCATTGAGGATCTCCTCCGCGTTGGTCGCTTTCAAGTAGCTGTCACTCTTGCATCTCTGCCGGTTGTACTTTTTCTCTTTCCCGTCTTTTTCTGCCTCCTCCTCCTCCTCCTCCTCCTCCGTCTCACTCTGGCCCTGGGTGGGCTTTTCTTCAGAGGCAAAGAACACAGCATCAGGCAGCAGCAGCTGGTCTGGTTTTCTGGCACGAGTGGGACAAGAGAGGACAAAGAGACACAAGTGTTAAATAAGGCGTCATGGAGAGGGCAGAGTGTCCGTCTATTGATCAGAGGGTTACTGGATAGACTCTTAAATAAATAGAAGAAATTGCAATGTTAGTGCCTGTACTAGGCCTATATAAGTCAGGCCTAACCTGCGGGCTAAGTCTGCACGCCACAGAAGCCGCAGCTGCTCCACTTCAGCCTCCAGCTCCTTCTGCCTGGCCCGGCAGCCTGCCAGCAGGGCAAGCCGCTGCTCCAGCCCCTGCTTCTCCCTGGCTGTCAGTTCAATCTCTCGCTCTGCAGCCTCTCTGCGTTTGCGCTCCACAGCTATCTGGCTCTGAAGGGTCTGGACGGACCGCTGAAGAGCTGCATGCTCCTCCTCCGAATCTTGGCATCTGTCTCGGCTGTAAAGCGGGTCCTGCAGTGACCACAGTCCATCCATTTGCAGGCTATTATGGGATAGATGCCTGGACATGGACAAGTACATCAAGAGACAGATACTCAGCTAAAAAATGTTGACAAGGGACAAGAGTTCATACACACTTTCACCAATAAAGCTCTATGATTTTCCACGTTTATCTGAGATTCATCCATATTGGTTAGGTGATTCATTTATTTTGCTCCAACTACTGAAACCAAAAGTGTGGGAACACAATGTCGGATATTTTTTGACGTACAAGAAATTGTAATTACACATTTTTGTCATAATAGATGTAAAAATATTATTCTTGTGGCATAGAAATTAATTAATCATCAACATTTTTTCTTAAAAATGACAAAGCCTTCACCTCAACTATGCCCATCAAAGATGCGGCATGATTCTAATACGACAGTCGTATGTTTGTACTAACACCCTGCTGATAATGGGGGAGGATTAACTTCCTCCTCCCATGGATTATGTCTAATGAGGTGGGTCAGTCTGGCTCGGGGTAGCCTGAAGGTGCCCAGTCAGCATTCAAGGGTTTTGAGACATCAGTGTGTAGAGGACACATTAATATCTTCCTGGAGCTCTAAGAGTTCACAGCTGCTCTTTCATCTGAAGTCAAGCTGCAGAGGAGCTGCAGACATGCCTCAGTGATGACACAAATCCAGGAGACACTAAGAAACACCACCACAATAATGCTTTTGTCATTACTTGTGACGGTGCAGCATTACACACACGCTCGCGCGCGCGCACACACACACACGATACCTGTCCTGATGCAAGTCATACAGCTCTTTGAGGCAGGACACACTCTGAGCTCCCAGGTTACGTCGCTGCTCTGCAAACTCGCGTTTGAGTCGTTCAGCCTGGGCCGTTTTGAGCTCATCCACCTGGGTCTGCAGGTCCTCCATGTGGGTTTGCAGCACCTCGATGGTCTCTGTGAGACTGCAGAGATAAGATGATAGAGAGCAATGTTGCACTGAGCGATAAGCTAGTCAACTCGGCCAAGTATAAACCAACATGAGGACTTCATGACGGATCGAGTCAACTTGTACTGAGTGGTAAACCCACCTCTGGATCTTCTTTTGGGCCAGGCGGTTGTCCTGCACTAGTCTCTGGTTGCCTTGTTCCAGATCTCTGGCGGCCATGTCCAGCTGCTCATAAACCTTTGCATGCTGGTCGTTCATCTGCCGCAGCAGGTCCACCTGCTTGGCCAGGTACTAGTGCACAAGACAAGGAAATGATATAAATTTCAGAGAAGTTATTAAACTCAAGATGTTTTCTAGTCATGCTTGTACAAGTACAGTTGTGTAAAACACGTCAGCCAGGAGGCTCGATTAGAGAAAAAAACACTAAGTATATTACTTACAAATAAATACAGGGAGAATAAAAGATACCAAATCTAAAAAAAAAAAAAAGTAGAACTGTTGCTGTCCAGTTAATGGATCTGTTTGGTTGTATTAGTTTGATCACATTCAAGAATAGAAATACTATGGGAGTCTCATCCTATCACATGACTCCAGCTTCGCACACGTTTTATATCCCAGGCAAATACATTTCATCACCAAGCTTCCTCAGTGGGAAACAACTGCCAACGCAGTTTTCAACTGCCTTGAAAATATTTTTTGACATTGTGGCAGTTAATGATTTCATGGGCCTGTGTGTATTTGCACGATGAAAAAAGAAAGCGCTCAATATCTGCAACACTGTCTTCTGGGAATAACTTCACTTCTATTTGGTTGACAGCTACCGCATCTAAATCATGTGAGCTGCTCAACTCTGTGGGAAACTGCAGTTCAGATCATCCACTGACTCACTTTTCCTCCGGTACAAATCAGTGTGACCGTTTGTAAAGATCAGAGCAGCTCTGTTTCACACTGCAACGCTTAGCTGTGTACACACAGACGCATGCACACACCTGTGCGTTGGTGTGTGGTGGAGGACGAGCGTTCTAGGGACGTTCAGGGATTACCATATCAATCTAAATAAATCCTCAAGCCCTCACACTGCTGTAAACATACTAAGGCTCTTATCTTTGTTGACCCGCTGGATGCCATGTACTCCAACTCAAATAGATCACCAGCTTCTGAATGTCCACAAATTAAATGTCTGGGGCAGCATTATCAGAACCTGCTGGTAAACCACTTTCGGAACACCAGACTTATCCAGTAATTTTACTCAATCAGTTTAGGGTTAATTAGCTGCTTTCTAGCAAACAAAAGCTTAATTAAGATCTTAGTTACCAAAACATTTGCCAGGTATTAGTTAAGAGGGTGGCAAATAAGCTGGTGAAAGTTTGCCTATAATTAGGCAGACGAACATCCTGCCAAGAGGATGCTCTGTGCCCAAGGTTCAGTGGGTCACACTGCTGGATTAGCTTTTACTCCATCCTATTAAAGAAGTGTATAACTACACCTCTTCCGACTTTCAAGATCCCACATGTTCTCAGTGTCCCCTCCTGGGGGCGTTCCTCCAAAAATCACTTCACTTATGAGGGTTTCACTTTTGCGTGGTGAGAGCCTCTGCACCTCTATCTCCTGCAGCTGCTCCTCGTTGGTGGAGTACATTTCCTGCAGCGCCTGTTCCAGCTCATGATTCCTGTCCAGGAGAGTTTTCCCCAGCTCCGCCGCCAAATGGAGGTCTGTCAAAACACAAGAAAACATATAAACACCAGAAGCAGAAATGCTCCCGTGCCCAAAAAACAGGCAACTGATGTGTGTGTGTGTGTGCTTGCGTGCGTACTGCTTCACACACATCCTGTTGGCTACCACTTCTGGTACATGACACTGGTGATTCACAGAGGAATCTAAAGCATGACTTAGGATCTTCTTGTATGTGTGCAGCAGTCAGACAGAACAGAGGGTTTCCACTCAAACACGCTGTACTTGATAACTGGCGGTGCATACTTTTCAAAATACCTCACACACTTCTCTGAAACTTGAGATGCTGATAGTTTACAACAGGAAGTCATTAATCCCATCAAAATACCCCATGTTCTATCCATCCTGGAGCTGAATGATTTGGAAAAACATCCAATAGTATTTCCTTGAAGGGTGTCATTTTTGTTGGATATTGTATCAAACAAAGGCGTTTTGAGTTAGTAAAACACCATTTGCAGGCCGGTACATCTACGCAACCATAAAATTCAATTTAGAATATTATTTTTGCAGATAATTAAATATTACACTAGGCAACATTTAAGAAAAATCTCATATATACACAGCAAAACCATCTCTTACAGCCGGGTAGAGTAACGGTATTTTTTTTCTCTAGCTCTTATTATTTTTAAATTATGATTGGGGATTGTTTATTCCTATTTGATTTACCCGATGTATGTGCGTGAATAAAGTATCATTTCAATCCCTAACACCCCCCACCCCCCCACCCCACACACTCAGTCAGCGGGTCGTGCCATGACCAACAAATATTTTAGGAAACAATCGGGAGCCTCAGAAAATGCTGGCCTCAGAGAACTGTTTACCCCATGACTAGAGTGTCACAAGAGAAAGCTACAATCTTATTTCATTTGGGTGTGAGATCATCTTTTAAAGTCTTGAGCAAAACAAAACAACAACAACAAAAATCAACCTTTTATTATAAAAATAGAAACTTTTCTTCATCAACAATCCCGCTCCATAGCTGATGTGAAAATCATACGTTACATTCTTCTTTTATGGTTATGACCAGGTAGACAGAGTTCAGGGCGCAGCTCTTACCGTGTTCGAGGTCCCGAGGGTCGCACCAAGGCTCTCCATTCTTGTCAAACTGGTCCTCCAGAATCATGTCCGTTAGCATCTTACAGCCGTGGGGTGAGCGAGGTCCGCACCTGACATAAACCTGACACACAGGTGTCAAACTGCCTGAAGTCGTCTGCCGTCCTCCTCCGTGACTGCTTTCAAAGATGTAAACTACATCCTCTCTGTTGACTGAAGCAACGTGGCAAGTCCCTTAATACACCCCAACATCCGGTAGGTGGCACTTAAACAGCGTTAAAACACGAATTTGACTCGAAGTTAAAACTCACTGTGAAACCTCTTTATTTTTCAGCTAAATAGTCACTTTGACAGCTGATAATGTTTGTAGAAAGGCATCTAAATAAATGGTTAAATACTTACAATTTCTAAATATGTTTTTCTTGTCGTAACTTCCGGGTGGTATTGACAAGCATCTTAATGGATGAATCACCAAGCAGCCAGTGGAGCTCAAGGACTCTTCTGGCCAATCACATGTCTGATAGTCAGGTTCAGGTTCCGCCCCGCTCCACAGGCACAGAATTTGACAGGATATAACCTTTTCTTGTGTTTCCTCAATTTAACAACTTTAACGGGAGGTATCATCGTGACATGTGAACGTTCACGAAAAGGACGTGTTCACATTTCTCTCGCCGAGATCCTTTTGCCTCTGAATCTTGACATTTTTTTTCCGAATATAGCTAATGAGTAACCATGCTAAACAATCGCAGTTAAATAGATATTACATTTCCTCACTGCGGCTGTAGTAGTTGGACGGACAGGTAACTTTTCTGAGGTGACATGGCCGCGGAGGAGAAACCTGGTTCAGATGTTCACAACAGGATGATCTTTGGAATTAATCCTGCTGCGCTGGCTTATGCCATGACCACTCTGGGCTCTTGTATGATAAACAATATATTCAGCTTCTACTATGTCAAACTCTTCATCAATAAGTACAAGATATCGGAGGGAGCTTTCCACCAATCACAGGTGAGCGTGCTGCCTTGACACATTGCTGCATTTATGCAAATATAATATCTAATGGATAAAGCAAGGGAGATGAATTCCCGCCCGTTTGGTCATATTTTAATACTTTTTAAAAAAGTTTTACAGTAATGCCAAACTGGAAGTATATTAAATCCAAAATAAAACGAACCCAGGTGTTTTAAAAGAAAGTTAGGAGCTCTAATCATTCACCTTCCATGAACTTGTAGACTACCATTGTCACTGTCTATACCAAGTATCCTTAAAGGTTTTATATCATCCATTTGTCAAGAAGACATTTGCGGTCAGAGGGAGGTGCTCTGCCCTCAAGGCAAGCTCTTTCTGTGTTACCTCTGTTGAGGAGACTATGTTTTCACTGGAGTTTCTTTGTCAATCTCTCAGCAGGTCACTGGCTTGAAGTTGTGTCGTTTCTGAGGCATCTAGAGATAAAACGCAGGACTAATGCCAAGATTAGTTCCAGTTTTAGATTCTAAACTGAATGCAGAGAGGAAACCCAGCAAGTGAAAAAAATTCTTCCTGTCTGTGTCTGGCAGTAGGAATTTGTCAGAATGTTGGTGTTCTTTCTTTCTTTGTGTTCTGTAGGTAATTGGCTGGCTGCTCAGTGTGAACGTATTCACTGCTGTAGGGCTTTCTGTGACAACATATACAGCCAAGAGGTTTGAAAACAGAAGAGAAACTCATCTACATAGTAAACCAGCCATTACTAATAGAAAGTTATGCTGGGGTTTTTTTTCTAGTAGAATAAAAAAAAAAGTTGACAAAATTTAATGCTAAAGACAATAAAAGTAGACCATAGTTAAAAGACAGCATTTTGCTGTTATTTACTCCGCTGAATAAGCCAGCATGAGAAGCTACCCTTGCCCAAAAAGTTGAAGAAATCAATTTTCTTATTGCGGCTGCTTGTCTTTTTTTAAATTTTTTTAAAGGCTGCAACTTTTGATGATTCCCCCCCCCCCCCCCCCCATCAGATAGGTGTTTATTCCATTAAATTCTGAAAACAATCAAACAAAGTTGTATCAGTTACAATGTGGCCTGGTTCAGGTGCTTTCAAGTCTGAGCTGGTCTGAGCCTCCTCCAGGTATGAGGCCCTCCTCACCACTTGAGTGATGATGTTTCTAGAGGCAGTATCTTAAGCTTACACCTAACACATAAAAACAATGTGTGGTGAGACATTTATTATTTTCTGACTCTTGGAAAGTAAGAAAAAAAAGTAAAATTGTCCCAAAACAACATTGAAAACTTCTGTCCGAAAGGCAATATCCAAATCAAAGGAGATGCAGTGTTTGCTTAAGCAAAAAAAAAAAAAAGATCCCTTCCAATACGGTGAATCAAATTGTAATTGTAGTGTCATTCAAGATAATTGCAATTACATTTTTTTTTTCCAAATTGTCCAGTCTTAACATGTTTGTAACTATTTCCTAGAGACTGAGGTGAAATTTTCACATAGCTTGTGTCAGCCCACCAAAACCTAAATTTACAGCCGTGTACTTTAAAGCAAACATCAACAGTAAATCCCAACGTCTGGCTAATCTGATGACCTCCTTCTCTGTAGGTGGTGTACATGGTGTGGAATGCAGTCAATGACCCTCTTTTCGGCTACTTGCAAGATACGTCCGAGGTGCCCTGCTGCTCTCGGCGGCGCCTCTCTATCCTCTACGGTGCGCCCCTCTACTCGTTGGCTTTTCTTCTAGCCTGGTTCCCATGGAGGACCTACACCCCCGGTGACTGGTTGAGCGGTCTACACTTGATGGTGGCCCTGTGTGCTTTTGATGGCATGCTCACATTTGTGCTGCTGGCTCAAAGTGCCTTGTTTGCTGAGATTTCCAGCCAGCACCATAGCAGATTAAGACTCATCAAGTACAGCCAGGTAAAAGGCCTCCGCCTTTTGTCCGTAAAGCCAGCAGTCCTCTCCTCTCATATTGCCTCTTTCATTTCTCAGATGGCCTCCCTTGTTGGCTCCTCCAGTGTCCTCTTCTGTGGTGTGCTATCCAAGAACATGGAAGACTTTGCGTCATTCCAAGCTTTCACAATGGTCATCGCTGTCGTGAGCTGCGGCTGCATGCTCTACACGGGCTTCCACAGCGAGACCCGCTTTGACAGCAAAGGATCTGAATCAAATGCTGTCAAGACTGATCAGACTTCCCACCAATCGGCATTTTCCCTTTCCACGCTAAAAGCGTTGACTTGGCAAATCTTGATCAACAGGGATTTCCGGCTGTTTGTGATCATGAACTTCTTTCAGGTTTTCATGCTGGCTTTCTTTAATAATTTTACCATGATATTTTCCGAGCACCTGATTCCTCCAGGCGCACTTCCATCACTGGCCAAGAGCATCATGTACGGAGCAGGATTTATTTGTCCACAGGTATTGCCCCCAGCGCCTTATGTGTTTGTAATGACAGTATAGTGTACTGGAGCTGAGCCAGCTGTCCATTATTAGCTGGCAAACCTTTCGTTGCTTTTACATGGACCTGCCCCACCATTGTTTATTTCATCGGTTCAAATCACCTGTGTGTCTCACTTAATGAGCCATTTAACAATATGCTTCATCTCACCACTCGTCTCTTTCCCAGCTGTTAGTATTGAGCTGTGAGAGACTCCTTCATGGGCTTGGCTACTACAGAATCATCCTCTTCACCTTCTACGTGGAGGCAGTATTGGCAGCTGTCATGTTTGCACTTGGTCCTCAGCACTACTATATCCTGGCATTTTTCCTCACCCTTAACATGTAAGATGTTAACCACTCCTGATATTCTGTCATCGTTATAAGTCGAAAGTACTCGGAGAGGACATACCGCCACCAAGGTGACCCTCTGACCCTCAAAGTTCCTTGCACCACCCATATATGTCACAGTTGATGGTTGATTCACGGAATAAGCAGGTAGTGAAACCTGATCATATTTGCTTTTTTGCGTGGAGAGGACTTATGCAAGTGGTGTGGTGCAAGTATCCCTTCACATATTTTGGTGTTGTAAGGCACATGAAGACAACACAAAGTAAATATGAAGTAACTCAAATAGTTTATTTCCTGTAACCACTAGATTATGCTATAACTATAATTTATATTCAGCTTGTGGATGTCTGCATGCAGGGGCTCTTGTGAGAAGTTTTGAGAAGTTCTGACCATAGAGTTTCCTGTTCTTTGGCAAAATTGGCCAAATCAATGGCTCAGTTTAACAAAAAAATTAATTCTTTGAAGCGATTCTGACCAAATCGAAATGGATCTGGTTGACCCACAATGAGGAGTGAGTCAACGCCCTTTCGTCTCTTCTTTGCAGGGTGATAATTCAAGCCACCTTCAGCCTCTTTGGTTTGCCGTTGGCTGACATCATTGACACAGACATGCAGAAGTACAAGCGCAGGTAAACAAAAGAAGCTGCTCACGGCGGTGCTTGGAGCTACGTAAATGCTAACCAGCATGCTGAGATGCATACGATGATAACATGCTAAGATGTTATGCTTCCCATCTTAGTTTAGTGACTAATTAGCACTAAACACAAGTAAAGTACACTGTCACACCATTGTATTCAACTTATTGGATGAATAATATTATATTTAACACAATTCCATTTTCATGTTTGTCCATCTACAGTTCCCCTCTGTCCTCCATGGTGTTTGGGACGAATGCGTTGTTCACCAAGCCAGCTCAGTCTCTGGCTCCTATGATAGTGATTAATATCTTCAACCAGTTTGGATATGAAGAGCTGAAGGACGCAGGGAGGGAGTCTGATCCAAGGTACAGGCAGTGTCTCTCTTCTTTGTTACACAGAAATCAAAACGTGACTTGCTGTAGGATACAGTAAATTTTCCCTGTTTTGCATCTCCATATCTCACCCTTCAATCTTTTAATGTTCATACAGGCACAATAGTTTGAAAAAATATGAGGCATTGTCCTCTACATTTGAGAAATAAATAATAATAATAATAATATAAATAAATGATAACCACCAGTTATCGATCATCCCTAGATTTGAATGTTTAACTCGATTAACTCATTAGATGGAAATGGAAATATTAGATTGATTCACACTTCTTAGTCACAACTGTAACCATGAAACTATAATATTCATTTGACTTTTAGGTAACTGTGATGGGTTGAAAGAAGTTTAGTTTAAAAGTAACTCACAACAGTTCATCCCTTAATGGCAGGACACCGTCTAAAAACTGCGATGATGCTCCTGAAACTGGACAGCAGCAAAGTCAAGTACACACCACCTGCAGTTGAAGGACAGATATCTGCTGAACAACAAACTTGCATGTTTCAAAATGGTTTTATTCTTTTCATCATTATTCATATATTAATATACATGAGCATGTGGACCAAAGTGGAACTAACGAGATGTGTGATGAGGATGGCTTCTGCTTTGTCACGTAGCCATCCCAGTAATTAACTTTGAAGTAGCAGCAGGTTCCTTTTCGAAGTTTATATTTACCTGAATAACTGTCAAAGATGAAATATGACCTTTAATCATGGCCTTTTATCTCAAAGGTCAACTGTAACATTATGTGTTAAACCCTGATTCACTGAAATATTTGCTTTGGAGTCCAATACAGAATTTAATGCAGATTTTATGCACTGGCGGAAAAAACCTGCTTTGATTGGCACATATACATTATGAAATAATCAATAAAGTCAAAGGTTGGTGTGGTTTTGATACAGTGGAACTCACCCAATTGTTGTGTGTGTTTTCCTCCCAGAGCCTTGGAGAGCCTCCACAGTGTCATGTTCTACCTGGTGTGTTTGGTGCCCATGTGTGTTGCCGCTGCACAAGTCCTGGCCTGGGAGCCGTTTTCCATTCGCTACAGTCACACAGTTGATGCAAAGTACATCGACAACTAGCGGTAATATTTGCAGTTTTCCATGGAAGCTAGTTAACATTCCTCAGGTTCCAGATGGGGAGATCATGCCAGCCGACCTTGTAATTTTCGGAATAATAATTATGCATATTTGAGATAATGAATATGTTGGCATTCCCAGCGAACACCTGTAAATCATCTTGGTGCACTGACAGGTGACATAGATTAGATGAATATCAAACATCTAAGTATACTTTTGCTTTGTCTAGAGGAACCTGCCAACCTTTTTGGGGAACCATGCTCATTAGCCATCATTTTCAGTGTAGGACAAGCAGATTGATATCATTCTCTCCTCTCTGTGTTCCTTAGAGAGCACGAGACGCCCACAAACACCTGGCTGCTAGTTAGCTTAGCTGCAGTGAAAGCTCGCAGTGGGGCACTAGAGAGAGATGTCTTAAAATTTTCCTGCATTAAAAGAACGATAACTGTATTTCTCAAAATGTCCACATGTGCCTAAAAAGAGGGGGGCTTTCACTTCCAGTGAAAGTTTCCTGAAGTCAGACCTGAATGCTGCACATGCATTTTGTCAAGTCCTGACAAGAGCCTGTATCAGCCTCATCCTTTTCTTGGTAGACGGAGCAGCTCTCAGTCTCTAGTTGGGTTAAATGTCAGGTCATATGTTTCCAGTCACTGATCTCGGCAGAAGATGAGCAGCAACATACTGCTTCTTAGGTGAAGTGCGCTTTAGACACTTGCTGCAAAAATGAGATGAATTTGTTGAGTCAACAGACTGACGGAGGCGCTGACATTAACATCCAATTAGAGGATCTTGTGTCCGTCTGCCCTACAGCTCTGTTGGCTAAAGGTCATTCGACTTGGTCCAAGAGACTACTGAGAGACACACATTTCCTTCACCATAGAACAGTGAATGAAGAGAACTGTATGTAATTTGACTGCAGCTTCAAATACGCACACGTGTTCACACCAAGTATGGCATCACAAGTAGTGATTACCATACGTTTTGGATTATCAATTGTAGCTCATTGTTTGGCAGTCCGGCACACAATTTTTCAAGCTGCCGTACAGACACACGAGCTCTGTAACTGCTGAATATGCAAATAAGTGATTGTTAGTCAGTAAAGGGAAAATGGTGTGTTAGTGTTGTGTTGACTTACTTCTGCTGCTCTCGAGTTGCCAGAAATTGCAGGTTACAAGGCTGATTTTCAGTGGGTGTCTAACTGATCTATGAGTTTAAGTAAAGTGTGGTCTTACTACAGTACATGTAAAACCTCTAAAGCTGTCCCTGGATACACACTCCATATTTTGCTTTATAAATATTTAAAATGATCTAAGTAACATATTTACACAATTTTTCATGTTGCATAAATAGTTGAAAATGAGGGAGAGGAAATGATGGTGTTGCAAATTTCCTTCTTGCAAGTTTCAACGACAATGAAACAGGCCCCAGATTAGCTAAGAATACAAGAAAAGTATCATTCCCCTCCAAAAATGAAGTGGTACAAGACACTTGTATTTTTAATGCAAATTTACTGTTTCTGTTTAGGGGGCCTTGGACCAACATGTTTCAATCCCACTTTAACTAAAATGGTAAAATGAAGTCATGAAGGAGACAGACAGAGAGGAGTTCACGAGGGAAACATGCAGCTCAGTTTAAATCCTATTTTTCAAAAAATACACGTTTACACTCGTAGTTTTTTCTAATATTAAATGACTGTGTAGATATACGTTCAGGTTTTTGCACTCCAGATGTGCACTCCAGATGTGCACTCCAGATGTGCACTCCAGCGCCAAAGACACCCTCTTTTTCCTTCACTTATAATGTGTTAAACTTATATTCGCCTCTAATGTGCCTTTTTCTATTTCAGCATCATTCATAAAGATCTCGTTGTCCAACTGTTCTGCAGAGTCAGAAACTGTCAGATCACTGAAAGTAAATGTGGTACAATTGTTTTTGGAGTAAAATTGTGTTTCTACTCAACTAAGTCCATCGTATTATTTACTTTCCTGTATACGGAGGAAGTGTCGACCGATAGTTGTTGAAATTGCTCACACAAGCGCAGTGAAGGAAGTGTGATGAAGAGATCAAGAGGGATGTTGTTGACTTGTGTTGAAGGGGATTTTCCAACTTTGAAAAAGAAACAAAAGTGTCATTCCAGATTTCAGATGCAAATCCTACTATATGTCAGATGACGGTGCATTTGAGGACAATGGGACATTGAGCAGACCCAAAGCCTGGCCAGCTCCGCCTCGGGGACCCGGATGATCAACTAGAACTATTGAAGCATTTCTGATATCCCACTTAAGCTTCTACTCTCATGGCTTAATAAGAATAGAACTCCTACATTTTTCACTGAGTATTCTATTTAAACAAAATACATATTTCTTAATAAGCAAACTGTTTTTTTAAAGGGGAAATTTCGAAATCATTGCATTGAGGCAAAAAGAGCGGTCCATCATGGGGCTACTTGTCCTCTCTGGTTATCATATGCAGGTCTGGTGTGACGCCTGGAGAACAGTTTATTTTAGCAGCGTCTGTCTCTGTTCTGTTTTAATACAGATTTTAAAATGAGCCTCTACATTTTAACACAGGGGTGTTCAAAGGGGGGTCTGGGGACCCGTAGGAGTCATCCTAAGATTATGAATAGTTTAATTTCACTTTAAAGGCTTGTGCAGCAGCATTCAGAAGTCTCTCAAAAATATTTAAAGAAATGACGGCATCACTGCCATAACCTTAAATATATCATTGTAATCATTTGAAAATGCCTCTAAAATTTTTGCTTAATCCCTGGATACTTCCTCGTACTGCATGTCTTGCCAATTTTCAGGAAATTTCATATCCATTTTTTCAGTCTATTCTTTAACATTGTCTTATTATTATTATTGCCAGCAAAGATTTTCCAGCAATTTTTTTTTTTTTTTTTTTTACCAAACAATAAAAACAATATGGTAATTCACTAAACAAAAACGGAAGAAACCAATGACATTGATGATTCTTAACAGATATTTTTGAGGGTCGGTCCCATGATGCTGGATCTGATTTCTTGTGTTTACAAAAAGCAGTCTAACTGTCAATCAAAATATTTCTTGAAGTCAAATAGGATTTATTTCTACGGCACATTTGAAACATTAGCTGATCAAAATGCTCCCCAAGCATACAAAAAAAAAACCTAAACAGATAACATACATGTACACGGATGTGGAACCAAGCATCCACCCAGGCATGGAAGGCAATAATATTGCAGTGTAAATGGGGATATGCATCCCAAAATTTTGGGAAAACATTCACAATCCAAGTTATGTGCTTTCTGCAAACAGACCAGAATGACGGGAAGTCTACTGCTTAAGGACGTCACCTTGGCGACGGAAGGTAAAGCTTGATGTAACTCCTTGATCCTGACATCTGTTGTGTACCTCTTGTAACAAAGTCTTTGCAGGCTCGAGTGATTGACAGAACATTTCCTGATGAGGCCCTCTGCCTTCTCAAAATAAAAATAAAACTGGGGGCATAAGGGAACTTATACGCTGTAGTTCTTCACACCTCACATGCAAATCAGCACATTCGTCTGGCCGCAGCTGAGTTGCTCAATCACAGTTTGTGCCAGTGACTTCAGACATACAGCTTTCAGACTCTCTTCACGGGTTCTTAAGCTCTCCATGTCCTCATCATCCCTGACTGACTCAGACGTTTTGATAGATCTCATCGGGTGAGCTGTTGAATTCTGTATCGGCAGCCTATAAACATCAAAATAATGGTTAGATGTCTGGTTTTCACGTCAGTGAGAAATTTCTGTAACACAAGTAATGTAGAACTTCCACACTGACACAATTTGTCTCTTGACAAAATCGAATATGAGGCAACACGATTTACCTCAACTTGATGATGATTTCTATGTCGTTTGATCCCCTCTGTGTTTCTTCTGTTGTACATTTCTTGCAAGACATCCCGAAATATGGATTTTTTAAACGAGGGTTTCTTCCTTATCTGGAACAAAATATGTGTTAGAAAACATCGATGTGTCCTTCATTTTGAAAAATGTTGCTGACTTTAGCAATGTGGCAACAGCACATCAGACTTGCTTCCTGTTTTTGCCTGTGAGGGATTTTTTTTTATTAGTAAACGATCAAAGTTCCCAAAAACAAAGAATCGTATTATTAACCTTGTCAGATGCAGAGCTCTGTCTGAAGATGGATATATTGCTGCCGTTCTGGAACAGAGATGATGAGTTTTCAGTTTTCGGATTGTTTGTATTCACATCGGCACATTGAAATGCCGTTGAAGGGAGTTACCTTCTTCAGAACGATGAGAGTCACTATGGCTAAGCTGTAGATGCTCAAGAGGATAAATGCCACCCACAGCAGAATATTTCTCACCATGATCTTAACATTTTCTGAAAGCAAAAGAAAAATACGATGGACATCCAAATGAGCCATCAGCCTTCAAAATTGGCGTCAAGATTTGATGGCTCGTTTGACTCACCTTTGACTACAAGAGTCGTACCGTGCCCAATATGGCTTGTGCCAAGGCCTTGCGTATGAGAGTGCGCTGCACAGATGTAAATCCCACTGTCACTCGCATTAAGTGATTTGATGTGTAAAGATGCTCCATTCAGAATGTACTTCAAAGGATTAAAAGCCTTCTCCAGGGGAAGTTGGGTGTTTTCTTTGACGGTAAACCACTTGTATGTCACAGCCTCGGCTGAACAGTCGGGGCTCATTGAACAAGGGAGGTCAGCAGCTTGTCCTTCTTTTTTAAAAATTGTCTTGTTTGGTTGTAATAAGCAGCTCCTTGTTTGCGCCAAACTTTCTGGAATGAATTTACAAAAAGAATCAGTCAGCTTAGCTATTTTTTCTCATTACTTGACCAATGGAGCAATTTAGGTTTGTCTGATGCTTCATAATAAGAATGAACTGAAAACTGTACAAAATAGTAAAAGTATTAGAGATATCTTACCTATGAGTGGCAGGTAAGTGAGCAAGAGAGAAAACCGATTCAACCAGACCATGTCGTCAGCTTGAACCCTTGTGAATAATCTCGTGATTCCATGTACAAGGCAAACGGATAACTTGCACTTCCTCAACACTTAGTTTCTTCATTATTTCCTGCCCTCAAGAGTGAAGAACTTCCTCTCAACCATTCATCATGGGTTTGCAACATGAAAGAAACATGAAATTTCAACGTCATTAATGACATGATGCACATTTAAGTTTAGATTTACAAGTCTTAGGCAAAGGAGGGTTTGGAGATGCATCATTGAAAAGTGGGAATACTTCATCAGCTTGTTATGTCTTAACATGATGATGACTTCTGACACTAATCTCATAATTTAGACTTCAATTCCAGAATGTCATATTAATTGACTGGTACACACTTAGCTTCATCAGTGAATATATTTAATCCTTGTTGGTCCATCATCTTCATCATCATCAAGAAGGCAACAGTGAAGGCAACCTTGAGCCTTTATTTTCGAGCTATCAAAATGGCAGTGAATCAAATCAGTTATTTGTAGCTGTTAAACATTTATTCAGTTTTTGCATAATACTCTTGTGTGATGAATGTGAAGGTTAGAGGGAGAAAAAAAAGGGTAAAATTTCATCATGCAATGTGACAAAGTATTTCTACTCAAAGCAACTGAAGTTAGATAAACCTCAATCACTATTAAATACCTGCTTTAATACCTTCAGCACGATGTGTTGAGGACGTCTTTACTTTATGTCAACAAAGCATTACATACATGGAGTAAACAATACAGTATCCTGGATATTTTTTGGAGGCTGGAGAACTGGTCCCACCCTGTGTCATGTCATGTCTCGCTGAAAACACGCTGGAGGCGGGTCGTTTCTCACTGTCAATCACATTTTAACCCAATCAGAAGCTGATTCTATGTTTTGTTACGCCCCCTTCCACGTCGACCTGCACACTCGCCATATTTTCAATCCCAGGGACCCTGCATCGCACCCCAGGTTTGTCACCAAGTTGAAGTGGAGGAGCATTCACGAAAGACGACTAAAAGTGTGAGGCGACCTGCATCAGAGTAAAAAGACACGTCTGCATAAGCGTGAGAACTGACCCGGCAACGATGAACATCTTCAGACTGACAGGAGACCTCTCACATTTGGCTGCTATCATCATCCTGCTACTCAAAATATGGAAAAGCAGGTCGTGTGCAGGTAAGCTCCTAGCTGCGGAACTGACTTAATGGAATGTTACAAGTAACACTTAGCCTTTTTATCATTTCAATCTGAGTGTTAATGATGCTTCTTCTTGTCCAGCAAGCTGTAAGCTAGTTAGCTACGTGCTAATGTTTCTCATTTCCCATTCATTCATTTTGGCTAATAGCTAACACAAGCCTGAGCACAGAACTGTGGTGTTTTTCCATCAGCTGGACCAGTAGTCTGTCCTAATGTGTGCTAGAAATATGTCTCGTAATTTGTTTTAACAATTATGGAAGAACTTGGAGCACAGCATTAGCCATCTCTTGCTTTGTTGCTTGTGTGAGTTACCGTTGACTTGAATGTATGAATTACACAGTAAAAACTTTGTTAACAGTTCTGAAAATGTATTTTGCATATATGTATATAAATGCGTATATGCGGTTGGTGTTGCGTTTCCTACACATCAACCATACATCTTTCTTGCTCCGGTAATTTCACGCTCGGTGCTCGTTTTTTTTGGTCTGGCTTCTGACGTGGCGTTCTAGAAAGCGCTACGGAAGTTGCTAACCCACGAAGTAGTTTTGCATCAGTCTTAAAGTTTGACGGCCCACTAAACGTGTTAAAGTTTATAAGATAGGAAATAATATTACTAGTTAATAGAGAATTCTGATGTGCACTCTGCTGTCATGATAAGAGGATTGCGTCTGTTTTAATCAGAGGTGCTGTGATCGGTCTGTTAACCTGGAGGCTCGAGTGCACGTTGAAATTGGAGGGTTATGTTAGACTACAACGATGTTTTTCTTCTTTAAGGTCTTTTGATGATTTACGTTAGATATTACACAGGTTGTGCAAATGAACAAGTTTAAATATATGTTTTAGTATTCCTGGATATACATCATTATGTATTTGCAGTCAAAAATATAATATGTTACAATATTTTTTGTCCTTGAAAGCATGATCTTTTTTAAAGTTTTGTAAAAATATAAATTAATAATTGAGATAGGAGAAAGACGTCAAGCAAATTTAAGGTGCTTGGAAGCATTGGCAGGACCTGATTGGGTGATATTATTCACACCTAGGGAGACGGGTAGAGAGATGGAAGATGATGATGTTATGATGTGATGGTAAAAAAAAACATGCATGATAGGGAAACCCCAGGTACACCTGGGACTAGTCGCCAGGCAATAACTGGGCTGAGGCTGTGAGTGGAAACCAGAGCACCTGGAGGAAACCCTCTCAGAAACAAAGCACCAACACTCCACTGGCAGGTTCACAGCTCGAACCTTCCCCATGTGCGTGCGTGGATCATTAGAACATGAATTTGAACCACCTCTGGAGGAAGAACGGGTTAACTTTTGTCATTTATCTGAATAATTCATGCATTTGCATCACTTTCTCTTTAATCAAGCCCAAAACGGAATATACATCATGTTTGTCCCGCACCTAAACAAACTTTCCACAAGGTGGTACTGTTGTGTAAATAAAAGCTTTGTGCTTCATGTATTCAAGTGTTGAGATGTTTTGATGAGTGCCACTCTGCTCCAGAACACAGTTTCTTGACTTTAGTAAAAGTAGAAATACTCTAATAACGTGGTACTCTGGTAAAAGTAAAAGCTTCCGTTCAAAATTCCACCACTAATGTAAAGGAAAGTATTAATATTGTATCATACAAGTATTATTCAGTCCTTGAACCATTGATCCCTAAAGGTTATGCTAAAGTGGTGAATAAATATTCCAGCTGATTATGTCTTCTTGAAGTCCTCAAGCCTCTTGAGAGGCATCAAACTTGAAATTCCATCATCAGGCATTAGCTTGTTTTCTGTGTAAAGTCTTGTGTTGTTGTTAATTATTACTGTATTTGAGTAAAAATTCTTGGTTACATTCCACCAGCGGCTTGCTCTCAGTGGTGTGTGACTGTCACACACACCTAAAGAGTAAGTAATCTTCTCTCTTTTATTTATTTTTTTGAAGGTATCTCTGGGAAGAGTCAGATCCTCTTTGCTATAGTGTTCACCACACGTTACTTGGATCTGCTCACCTCCTTCATCTCCCTCTACAACACTTGCATGAAGGTATGACGTCAGATCGCATGGCTTATCCTACCGGCCGCACACTTCGTCCTTGGTACCCCAAATGATGAGTTTCACTGTGTTGTTTTCAAGGTGATCTACATCGGTTGTGCGTATGCCACAGTCTACCTGATCTACGTTAAGTTCAGGGCGACCTACGATGGTAACCATGACAGTTTCAGAGTGGAGTTCCTGGTCGTTCCTGTCGGGGGTCTTGCTGTTCTCATCAACCATGACTTTTCTTTCATGGAGGTTGGTTAAATTCCATTGAAGAGAAGGGAAAAAGTTTTTAGTAAGAGCAAATGTACATTGATATTCCTGCCCAAATGTCTAGTATTCTAACTTGAGTGTCTTTAGATCCTGTGGACATTCTCCATCTACTTGGAGTCAGTGGCGATCCTTCCCCAGCTCTTCATGATCAGCAAGACTGGCGAGGCAGAGACCATCACCACCCATTACCTGTTCTGCCTGGGCCTGTATCGAGCTCTCTATCTCTTCAACTGGATCTGGCGTTTCTACTTTGAGGGCTTCTTCGACATGATCGCCATAGTGGCCGGTGTGGTCCAGACAGTCCTCTACTGTGACTTCTTCTACCTTTATGTCACCAAAGGTGGGTTCCAAATGTGAAAATGTAGCATTTGATTTTATTTCAACATGAAATGGCAACATGCAAAAATGAAAAAGCAGACGGACTCAACAGGGTCGTGATCATGTTTGAATTGCTAAAGACATCAGCGGAGACCTCTGCAGTGTACAATCACCGTTTAAGTTCTGGCCCTCTCTGGGTGTGAAACTGGCGTGGGAGACAGGATCCACAGTTGTCATTCTGAACAGACGTTTTCATAAAAGTTCACCCGAAGCTAATATGAGGCCCTAGCGGTTCAAGTTTCTCAAGTCAACTGCGTGTTTTCTAAGATTCCGCCTTTTAGCACAGAATACCCTCTGTTTTCTTACTCCTCCTCTACTAAGATAGGAAACACAGTCCCAGGAAATAGACAAAGGGGCCCTATTGAAATTGGCTGTTGCGCATGGTCTAAAGTGCTTGACGTAAGTGCGTTTGAGGCGTGCCCAATCCATTCAGAGTAGTTAAGTGATGACACTTGACTGTCTTAAAATGTGATTTCAGAAGCTAAAAGTTAAATTGTACCCTCTGTTTTTTTCAATTTCCTACTACAATTTATGTCTTCCAGTAGTTGCCAAAGGGACATCGCTGCATACATGTTGTCTGTGTGTGTGTGTGTGTGGGGGGGCAGATATATCCTGTCACAGTTTGAGATTGTGTCGCTGTACCTTGTGCGTAAACGCACAGCTTCTCTCTTAATGAGCAGAGACTCTTTATCGTGTCTACTGCAGTTTATCAAAAATGCACCCAACATTTAAACAAGAACGTGCACGCGTTAAACAAGTCGGCTTTAAACAGGGGACACAAGGAGGTGAAAGCATGAGAAGCTACCATCTAGAGAAGGTGAAGCTTCCTCAGGTGAAAGGGGAGCGATAATGTGCATAATAATGTTTAACGTTTTGATGCTGAAGTTGTGATCTTTAATGCGCTCCAGCTACGTAGTCACTCTGAATAATTAACCCTTTAAATAGAAGGGAAATAACTGTACAATGGCATAGGAACGGTTTTTGTTGTTTAATACAGCCATTTAAACTGTTTCTACTGATGCGTTTGAATGCTCATTTTGGATCGCTGCATCCGTAAAAGTTAATGGAAATGAGGAAAATCTGACAGCTAAGCAAAAAAAGTTTCTGCTCTTGCTTAGAATGGTTTCTACAGCGTTAACGAGTGTTTGAAGATATATTTGAATTTGAGGGCTAAACTGCTGTTGATTAAAAGCAGCAGCTTTAGATTGACCCTCAGGAACAAAAACCAAAATCCAATCAGCATTCTGTCCTTAAACTTCTGCTGTCAATCAGCTTCGATGAACGAACGTGGACCTGACTGGAGGAAACTGAGCTTGATGCGTGCGAGGGCAGTGCGCGGGGACACTGGCATGTTCATGTTTCCTTCCGCAGTTTCCCGGAGACCCGTTTATAAACTTCAGTGATTGGATACTCATCAACCTGGAATCTGGAAAAGCTGATAGTGAGCCTGGGAGGGAATGGAACGTCATCATGTCATGTGCTTTGATTCCTGTGTGATTTTTAATACTTCAAAATGAAAATATCAAACATTCTTGCCAACAATGTTCTGATTGTTGTCATCGCTCAGAACTTCTTCTACCACCCAAAACTGCGACTAAATGAAGGACAGTGGTGATCTTATCATAAATTAGCAAGTGAAAGCATGTTTGACTAGTCCTATCTGAAGCTACTGCCCAGAGCGAGAGTGTGAGAAAGAGAGTGTAGGATGACGGACCGTTTGTCGGCAAGTAAATGTTTGCACTGTGTGTTTGGGGATGTCCGCCATCGGGGGGAAATCCCTCCGAGCACTTTCTCATCCCAGGTGGTCAAATGTGACGTTAGAAGCTCACAGCATCTAATACCGATGTACGAGGTAACCTGTGTCTGGATGACACCCAGCAGGATGTCAGTTGACCCCAGTGGAAAGACATTCATGTTGATATGTGACGATTTGTTTCAAACCATATGTATGTATGAGACATTATCTATAGGTTTCTAAAATTCCTGCAGTTCCTTGGTCCGCCTCTTCAACAATGTATTGATTTAATACAGTTTAAAATAATTTATTTTGTATATTTATATCAAAATACTGTCAGTTTTTCCTGGTGGAAAACCAAATATTGCACATATTGGGCATTAACCTTTCAATCAAGCTTGAGCTTTTGAGTTTTAGAGGCAAAATACTGCATGTTTTAAGCTTTTTGCCACTTAAATCCCTGTTAATGTCCCTGGGAAACTGTGGTTACGGGCTCTAATGTAGTCATGTATTCTAAGTCTCTCAGTCTATACTGTTTGGACCTCAAATTTGTTATGGCATGACTCTTTCTTGACGTGACTGCTTATCAAAGATCCGATCAATTCCTCACATTATTCCCTGCATCTGTTTGTATCTGACATACTGGATATGCTATAGAGCAGTTAAGACACTCGATATTCATTTTCAGCTTTTTTCAGGTTTTACCACCTGACACGCTTTCACTACAGGGTGCAGTTCGACATCATCAAGGGAAATCATGGCCATTGCATGTTTTCAACTATAAAAGGAACACCCCCCCCCAACAGTAATTTTAGTTTCTGATAGAAATGAAATGTGGCTCATTGGTGCAACTCGTGGTTTCTAACCTGACTGTCTGAACCCTCAGTGTTGAAAGGCAAGAAGCTGAGCCTGCCAGCGTAAAAACAAACCCCCAACTCACTGAAGGAGGAGACGACGACTCCCAGCAGACTCGGGGAGGGGGGGGAGCATGGAGGTAACATCGTGGAATCTCGTGACCTTTTATAGCAAAAGGACGCCTGAGACAGAGAGCCAACTTAAACGGGGAAAAACACTAGTCCTCTCGATGATTGCTGATGGAACTGGTAAATGCCAACAAACACCAGAGCTGAACAAAGATCATCCCAGGTCAACCATTGGATTTCTGTGTTCAGCATCTTGCCTTAAACTTCTTTTTCATTGCTGTTCAAATAGGAGAAAAGGCTCTTTTTTTTCTACATGTGAGGTGTACACGCTTATTATTTTTTATTTCTTATGTTTTTTTTACAATGTCACAAATAGGGTTGACTCTTGAGAAGAACCTTGTTTGACTGGTAATGAAATGCACAAATGTACAGTCTTATTAAAGAGAAATGTAATTGAGTGCCTGATGAGGATTATGTCCCATTTCTCACATATTTTTTTTTTTTTTTGTCAAGATGAGTGAATGTCTGTACTGTAATATGTCTTGGAAACATTTTAAAAAAGGCCAAAACTTCCAATTTTATACAAACAATGCTTTATAAAATCACACAAGATGATATTTTAATGTTAGACTTTTTTTTTTTTTTTTTTGCTAAACCAGAATTTGAAAGGTTCCTTATTACATGCGTTTAAGACGTAACTCATAGAAATACTTAAATACCAGCAATTATTTTTGTGTCAGTATTTTTCAATGATGGGTATTTTGAATTGGAATTCAACTTCTCACCTGTTTACCTTTTTTAATGCTGTGCTGAACAAGCTTCAATATTGATTCATACACTCCTCAAAGTTATTACACATTTTTAATCACAATCCAAAATAGTTGAAATCAGATTTAATAATATTTAAGACTGAGTGATTTCTGTACTGGGATACGACACTTGGTGCAAGAATCCTCCACAACTTGGTTGTGACATTTCATGTGCTAATTGTTCGCCTGGAGTGACTTCATGTTGCTACGTTGCTCAGTAAGTGGATCGGGGTGATCAATGGGTGTGCTTCTGTTCAGAGTTAAGGCCTCCTGTTAATTTCAACTTTTTCAAATTAGTCATTCCTAAAGGATTATTTCAATTTTTCATGTTTGTTTTTTTTTTTTTGCATGATATCACCTCCATTAAAGATTTTATGAGACTCACCCTGCAGTGTCTTTATTGAAAATAAAACTTCTCTCTTTGCCTTGAAATTTTAAGGCGAAACGAGAACGTTCACATTTACAGTATATATTCTGCACAAGAGCTGGATATCTGATCCTGGAATGTCGGGGTCTGCTGGACATTATTCACAGGTTGCATATCGGCAGATTGGATACCATTCCAAATCTTGGGCTGGATCGTGACCGCGGCCTAGTGTAACATGAGATGCCAATGTTCCACGTGTATCGCTTCAAAAAAATTTGCTTTGAAAATACATTTAAATGAAATGCGTCAAATTTTTGCTCTCCGGTGGTGGCGTGTGGTTGTACTGCGGTCTCATGATGTAACCAACATACTGCTCATGATAGCCATGAAAAAACCCGCCTCTGTTATAGGTGTCCAGAGTTGTGTATTGGATCAGAAATGTAAAAAAAAACCCAAAACGTCTGAGTGCGTCTGTGTTCAGTACAAGAATTCCTTGAACACACACTATCTGTATTTAAAAAAAAACGTCACTTATAGTGACGAGCACTGTTGCGTCACAGCTGGAATGTGGAACGTGGAGTTGGTGTCACCAAAAACCTGACATTTAGGTCAACTGAGTGACTCAGACTTGCCCAGAGGTGTGAGTGTGTACACCTGTGTGTCATTACATGTTGGCTCTGTGATTCACTGGCCGTCTGCCAAGGGTGTAATCTACCTTGGCTCCTTGTGACCCTGAACGTGCCGAGTGGAGTAGACAATGATTAAAAAAAAAAACAAATAATGAATGAATAAATCACCCCAAGGGAGCTCATAAAAACGAGACATGCTCAGGTTAGAATTCAGTGCGATCCTCTAACAGACAGGTTTCTCTCCAGCCAGTAAAAACCTGTCAGTAGGGCGTATGCGCACGGAGCTGCTCGTGCAACTACGCGTATTGTGGTTTTAGTTCCTTGTTTTCAGAGTTCACCACGAGAGCCAGAAAACCAACACGCAAATTCATCCTCCTGAGGAGCTTTTATTCAAAGCTGTATTATAAATAAACAGTGCGATCAGCTCAGCAAATATGTGTAACAGCGTTGTCGTAGTGTATTACTCTTGATAAATGAGCCATCACAACATTACAGATGCTTTCATTTTCTTCTTCTTATTCTTCTAGTCCAGAAAATCTTTAGTCGCCATCATTTTTAATCCTCACAAACCGAAAAACGCGATGAGATTATAGATTAGTAACACCACGCGTAGGCTCTTTGAGATTTTTTTTAAAGAGTATTGCACAATATATTAATAGTTCTTTTGGCATGTCAGAAACAGTATTTAGTCGTACTGTCACATCAGGAAAAGTCTTTCAAGCCACCGTACATTCAGGGGTCAGTCTCTCCGCACCCAATCCTCCATCTCCCAAGCGAGTACCAAGCTACTGCGTTTCCTTCAGTCTTGATGTTTCATAGCCGTTCTCGCCCCTGTAGACGTTCCCTCCCTGTCAACGACAATCGCAATTAAACATGGAAAAGAGACAGAATGTCACAGGTCATTTATCCACAACAAATAGCAATGTGGAGGATACATTAAAATACGCACACGCCCAGACGGATTTTGAATTGGACGGTACAATATTGTTCCAGATTATCTAGATCTAAAGCAGGTTCCCTAAATCTTACTCCTACTTCCAGTTGACTTTAGTTCAGTTAACCCTAATATTTGTCCACTTTTTAAAAGGTTTTAAAAGTTCTCTTAAAGTAGTTGTGTAAACTATTACTTCAGGTTTGACTGGCACTCCTAACGAACTGTACTACAAGTAAGCTTGCGTGTATATATGTATACCGGTACTTTAACAGTTAACCTTTTTACCCAAACGTTTAGTTCATAAACGTACAATTTTACAGTACAGATAAAGAAGTGTTTCACTTCAACATCATCATGACGTAAATGTCAGTTGCATAATGTAACGGCCACAGAGTAATGACGTCATTTAGTGTAGTTCCTCATGCACACACTAAGAAAAACACATTATCATATGCCATTCCGTTGAGAATTCTTGACTTGTGGTACACAATACTTGTGTAGATAAGATAGAAAGATATAAAGCTGAAAATGTACTAGACAAAAATGTTTATGCTCAGTCAATCTCATGAAGTAAAAGCAACCTTGGATTTTTCGATGTTCTTGTCAGTATAAACTGAGTTGATGCATCATTTTGTTAGGGAAAAAGTAAAAGTGAAGCATACTTTTCTTTGTAGTTTAAAGACTGTGAATGGTGTGTATTACCTTTGTCAGATGTGGATAAAAGATGAGCACGTTGGTGACGGTGATGTAAACAGCAGTAATGATGGATGACACCATGAGAGCGAAGAGGGCGATGCCGGAGAGCACACAGAGCAGAGTGACCCCGGCCACAAATAGCAGGAACACTGAACACAACCCAGCAAAAATAACACATTTATGTCTGCGGTTACAGATCACGGAGGGAGATTTTTGATGTGGTCACGCTTACTGTCGAAGAAAAGAAAACCAACAGCTGAGATGGTGACAGTCACAACAGCGAAGACGACAAAGACTCCCACAGGCAGAGCAGCCATGGCACTGAAGACGACGAGTGTCACAGCAAAGAAAGGGTGGCTGCTCAGGTACTGGCCAATCCTTGTGTTCATCAGCTGAGGTACCTTTAGAGCAGACACACACATAAACACACACACATCAGGTTCCTTTCCGATGTACTAAAAGGACATTCTACTGACCGATAAAGGTGGGTTACCTTGGACTCACTGTAAACTTTGCCCAGCTGAGTGGTCCAGCTTCCCAACATCTGCTGCATCTCAGTAACATTGCTGCTGTTCTTCATCTTCACACCCACCCACACACACACACCCACACACACACTGGACCTGAATTAGAAATATAAATGCTTAAGTTGAAAGACACTTGGAGGAGCAGGAAGTCGTTCTTGAAGTGAAGGCGGCCGGACTAGATTCACTCCAGCAAACAGCAGCTCAGCATACTGAATACTAAAGTCTAGTTAAATACTAGTTAGGTACTTCATTCCTTCAAAGGTGAACTGACCTACTTCTGATATCATAGGACAGAGTTGAGAAGTACACACCTGAACAATGTAGGAGGCTTGATTCTCAGCAACAGTCAGCAGCAAGTTAGACAGTGTTTTGGTCTTCTGAAATACTCCAGCAGCAGAAACACACCCTTTTATACCCCCCCCCCCACACACACACACACACGCACACACACCCCTTCTTCCTCTTTTTCCTTCTCCTCTCTCTTCCTCTTGAGAATTTGCGGCTTACTGATATCATTGCTGCCATCTGCTGTTCATCTGAAAGAATTTCTGCCTGTCAAAAGGAAGTTTGTCATCACCTCTTCTCCAGATGTGCTTCCTTGGGGGGACTTGGGTCGGGTCTCTTTAAACTGAAATGATTTAAAGAGTTTAATTTGGACTTGTGAGTGCGATGGGATGACTTTTATTTTGATCGGGTGCTTGACAGTAAAGGTACTCACTTGCTCATTAAAAATGGCTGTTTAAGGTTGTTTCGATTTGTTTGCGATAACAAGAAAATTCAGTGTGATGAATGACAAAGCTGCGAAACAATGTTAATTAACATGCCATCATGACGTGATGTCCGCACTTGTGGAAACTGATTTATTCTGCTTCGTGCAGAATTCACAAAGCTGTTGTATATCTGGTCAAGTCCATTTTATTTTTCCATTTCGAACGTGAGTGTGAGCGTCATACATTTTCACCGCGTCTCTAAATTCTCAAACGTGTTGTCACGCCTACTAACACTCCTCTGTCACGTTACTGATTGTCATTAAAGGACCTCTGTCAGTAATTGTGATAGATTTACTGTCCCACCCTCTTTACTTCCACCTAATTGCGCCATAAACCACAGGCTGTTTTTATTGGACAGGTGATGAATGATCAAATGATTTGTTTGTGTGGTCTCCTCTCCAAGTCTGATGACCGAGGAGTCCCTATTCCTTTAGCCACGATCATGAGCCAGAAGACTTAATGGTGAATATCAGAGGACATGAACGCCAGTAGTGTGTAAACTAGATCCAATTTAATTTTCTTTGAGCTCGTGAATGATTGTTGAGCTGCTGCTGCTGCTGCTGCTGCTGCTGCTGTGTTGTAGGTTTATGATGGAAATTACAGCAACAGTACTCCAGAGATCCGGTAGAGGGGGTTCCCAGCTGTCACGCTAAAATAGTTTCTTAAAAATAATGAGAACACTTTCTGCTCTCTGCTGCTATTAGACAGCAGCAGCAAGATTTCCCTGCAAAGATGGAAACTGATCCGAATATTGAATGTGTTGAACTGCAGTACCACTGATTATTTCCTCAGTCAAAGGCAGGTATGACTGGTCTCAACTCTGCCACCCACAAATTAACTTCAGTCCCATGAGTTTTGGATATATGTGTGTGAGGTTCTAGCAAGGGAAATGATATGTTTTTGAGCCACATCAAAGAGGGGCACCTCAGGGACAAGTAATGACAACTTATTTGGACCCTTTATAGCTGCAACCTAAACCAATTAATCACACTCTTTTGTATTGAGCACAGAGGAAAGAATTAGGTGAGAGAGAAGGCATCCACCTCTCCAGACTGCTGAACATGGTGAACTCAGTGAACCAAGAAGTTACAGAGTAGAGAAACATGGATGAAACACACACACACACACACACACACACACACACACACACACACACACACACACATTAAAGTCCTTTCCATCTCCAGGCAGCAGCACGGTGGTGCAGTGGTCAGCACTGTCACCTCACAGCAAGAAGGTTCTGGGTTTGAGCCCTGGCTCCAGCACGGGATCTTTCTGTGTGGAGTCTCCATGTTCTCCCTGTTCCTGTGTGGGTTCTCTCTGGTACTCCAGCTTCCTCCCACAGTCCAAAGACATCAAGAGAGGACGAGGCTGATTGATACTCTAAATTGACCGTAGGTGTGACTGTGAGTGTGAATGGTTGTCTGTCTCTATGTGTTGGCCCTGTGATGGACTGGTGACCCGTCCAGGGTGAACCCTGCCTCTCACCTGAAAGCCACTGGGATAGGATCCAGCCCCCCCCCCCCCCTCCCCCCGACCCTTAACAGGAATAAGCAGAAGAAAATGGATGGATCCATCTCCAGGCTTTTTTTGTGTATGGTTCCTCCACATCAGGTCAACCACATTAGTAGGAACTCCCTCTCTGGCTGCAATACTGACGTAAAGATTTCAAATGATTGCTTCATTTTGTGTTATCGTTTTATAATATCCAAGAGTAAGTGATTGTGTCTTTTTCGTGTCTTTGAGAGTTTATATGATGTCTGTCCTTGACTACTGATGTGTCCTCGTATTTGATTTTATTAGTTTAGTGATCACTTTTGTCGTGTGCCTCAAGAGAAAAACGCCCAGATTGGTCGTAAATACAGGCAGGGAAAGTGGCCGTAGTAATGACCACAGGGAAGTAAATCAGATGACATCTATTTAGCAAGAAATTCTGTGTGAGGAGGCAAGTTGGGACAAATGCTGGATTTGGAGGGGCCTTGGATTTCATTGGACATGACATGTAGAGAATGTATCATTAACAACCACAATTATTCTGTAACCTTGATTTATGGGCTGATTTGAAACTGAAACATGATACCAATTTTATAACAAGGGAATGTGGTTATGGTGCTGTATCTGAGGGTTGGATCAAACCACTGATATGGTTGTTTGGCTTGCAGGATACCTTGCTTTTTTGTTCATTGAAGGCCAAGAAAATGTGACGTCCACAAGAGCAAACAACGAGATACGATGCCAGAAAATTGAATTCATCCAATAATTTAAAAGCTAAAAAAAGGTTAAAGAAGGACAAGATATGAATAATAATGTGTAGTACCCCACAATTTGATATCAAAACCACGATGCATGTGCACATCTATTCTATCCATATTATCGATACATATTAGGTTGACATATGTGGGTTTTATATCATCATACTTGACAAGGTCAATTCATGACGTTTCTGTTTTAAAATTTTATCCATAAATGTCACATGAGGAATAAATCTTGACCTGATGAATCATACGATAGCAATCTGATACGTTGAGTAGTTCTCTGGAACCAAACACAAACCACTCGGGGAGGATTTTGAGGTTTTTGAAGATTTAATGTGTTGCATGACACCACTGGAGGGATTGAGTGTCTGCGGTGCATATTGATGGTAGCCTGTGTCCGCTGGCACGTGCTGCTCAACAGATTGCACACAAAATGTGATTGATGGGCTGTCAGCAAATTCAAGTTTGTGTCAGCTGATTATAAAAACCAATCACAGTGTGAGAAGGGAGCATGACGGAAATCTCCTGTGTTTCTACATTAACTGATGCATGTCCACCTCTTGTGTGGCTTCCTAAATTATATTATGTGTTATATTATTGACATCGGTCCCTCACTGACACTGTGCAGTCAAAACCAGCTGTGATGCAAAAAGGAAAAGGACCCTGTGTTTCTTTTCCTCCTTCGGTTTGTTACCCTTAGTACTCGCACCTCTCCAGCAACCAGCTGTCTTCCTCCACCCACCTCCTCACTTTGTTCACCTCTCTTTGAAGTTGCACAGGACTGTTTGACCAGCAGCTGGCCACAAGAGAGCAAAAAGTCTTTGGAGTCTGTCTGGTGTCAAATGGGATGTTCCTCATTGTCAGTGGCTGTTATTTTGTCAGATGAAGGGGGGCAATTCAGTTCCTGTCCTCCAACTGGGGGGAGCGGGAGGCTCAAAGGGAGCTCCCTGGAGGTTGTTAAAGGGCGCTGTGGAGGACAGAGTCAGCAGCCTCTGAAAGCTAGCGAGGCATTCAGGCACACGCACGCACGCGTGCGCACACATGCACGTGCACGCACACGGACACACATGCACAAGCACGCACACACACGCACATTTACTAAAAACACTTTTGGGGTATGCATTTAATTCCTCGTTGTGTGAGAGATGTTATCATCAGCTGGGATTCATTCATTAATTCACTCACTCATTCAAACCCTAAACATTAACGCTTAACTCATCTCAAAACAGAGTGGCATGGTGGTGCAGTGGTTAGCACTGTCGCCTCAAAGCAAGAGGGTTCTGGGTTTGAGCCCTAGCTAGAGCACGGGATCTCTCAAGAGTAGCTTTTAATCTTCACACACACACACACACACACACACACACACACACACACACACACACACACACACACACTTACCTTATTATTATTTTACATGAAAAACAATAAACATTTTGATTAATCAGTATTAACAATTTTATCATGGAACCAGAGGTCAAGGTGACCTCAGACAAACTATTTTGTCTTGAACAGATCTGCACCAAAATGAAATTCATGACATCTAAACATCGATCCATTTTTTACCACTTATCCTGTTGGGGAGGGGGCAGCAGCTTTCGGGCGAGAGGCAGGGTTCAGTGCGTGCGTGTGTGTGTGTGTGTGCGTGTGTGCGTGCTAAGATTAAAAACTACTCTTGAGAGATCCTGTGTTCTAGCTAGGGCTCAAACCAGGAACCTTCTACCTGTGAGGCCACAGTGCTAACCACTGCACTACCGTGCAGCCTGACATCTAAACAACAAATATATATTTATATCAAAAAATATATAATATATAAAATGCACACATCAGGCGTATTATCAACCTTATTATGATTGGACTCCGAATATTTGATCACACGTTCAGCTATAATGAACCAGACCAACTGGCAGTCACCATATTCCCACCAGAGTATCAGAAAACAAACTTTACCATCAATTAGATGCAAAATCTATGAAGCGTCACTGAATAACAAAGCTGCAGGGAATTGTTTTAAAGTTGGGTCACCGGGTTTACGCTTTGAAAAAGTGCTCTTCAAAGAAAAATGGACCTGATCAGCAAACTTGTGTTGCATTGTGTTGTTTCTGCTCCTCATCATATATGCATTTTCTTCTCAGCTCGAGTATTTTGATGGATTGGTGTTTGCCGCCATTTGCTGTTGCATTTTGATGTGATATTTGAGTTATGACAGAAACTAAAGGGAGGGAGGGAGGGAGAGAGAGAGAGAGAGAGAGAGAGAGAGAGAGCTAAAAGCAGGATTACAGGACTATAGCGAGCACCTTGCAAACAGAGGAGAATAACAAGGAAGAGGAGGAGAGGTTGCAGAGGTCATCCTTACAGAAAGGTGGTGGTAGTAATACACTATCATCTATTATTTGCTACACCTTTGTGTGAGTCTGACCTGCAGCCGACCTCTGGACTGAAGGAAGAGGAGGAGGTGGAGGAGGTAGAGTGGAGATGAAGGATGAAGTGAGATGGCAGCAGAGGAGTTTCTCTGTCTCATTAAAGCTACAGCCATCATTTTGTGTTGTCCATCATGTCACTGTGTGTCCCTCAGGAAAGCAGGGAGACTCTCCTCTGTCCATGCATCAAAGTTATGACACCTGCTCTCATTAAACTTCACTTCATTGCAGGTTCAGTTTTATCATGTGGTTTCTGCATTGCACCACCAGGTAGAATATCCTCAGATCAACCTGCGCTGTTCTGTGGTCCTTCAGTGTTTGAACCCATCTTTTATGCCACAAACACAATTGTCAGGTGCTTGTGCATAATGCACAGACAAAAATGCAGGGCGACAACTTCACAGGTGACCTTTTGTGTCTGCAGTTGTTTGGAGTTGCCGTTTGTTTGAAGCTAACCTCTGTAAATTAAGCACCCCTCCAACATCAAGGTGGTTTGGTTGGCTAGATGAAAGCAGAGGGGGTGGCACAGTGGTTAATACAGTAGATTAAACAGGCAGAGGCGAGGCAGCTGGGGAGATGGACAAGATGTGATGAAAGGGGGGGATTAACATGGATTCGTCATCTCTCTTTATCACAGAAAAGGCACGAGTGCCACATGAAGCTCCCCAGCTGATTGTTAAGAGATGTATTTAACAGAAAATGAATACAAAGCATTAGCTTCCCTGATTCGTGATGGTGCACCTTTTTATTTTAATCTCCCCAAATCTTAATGTTACAGAATATAAATCCTGCAGCACATAACAATGTTAACTGTACTAAAATGAAAGAATTAGCACGTTTATTGTATATTTAAAAGGGAAAACTTTTTAATTAACATGATTTTTTTTTCTTCCAATTTACTGCCTCTTAACTGATTTTTTTGGCCACTTGGAGGCATCAAAACAATCTGTAAAAACATACCACAGAAATAGTATCTACCAATAAATTCATTGAGAAATGGAAAATGGAACAAAACCTTTGAAAAAATTGAAAGTAGCGAACATGAATTTTGTTATTTGAAGTTTGGAAACCCTTCTCTATGCGCTGCAGTGAGGAAGTCATTACATCACGCAAATATGAGCGAATGAAAGAGGGATTGGATACATGAACAGTGATGAAGACAATGGTTCACAGGTCATTTTAATACTCATTTAGTGAACGTGTTGGTTCAGTTTCAATCTTTTTGAGCAGTTAAAAATGCATCTAGTTTTTGGTGGGTGAACAAACCTCCAGACTCTTGTCCACGGTGGTTTGATTTATTGCCGCTTCCTTGGAGATTGACAGCATATACATTAAATGGTCTTGATATAGATGTCTTTTATTTTGCAGTATCTATACATCTTTTGTCATCTATTTGACACATTTAATTAATTAATTTATTTTTTCCTATATCAAAAAGCACACACAGGCCTAAGGTCCAAATAAATAATACATAGATCTTTTCACGTGCACACACACTCATGCGCTCCCAGTGAACCTCAGCCTAAACGCAGCAGCAGCAGCAGACAAGCTCATCCGTCTTTATTACTGCGTCAACATACTGCTAAGACACGGCAGAAAGCGCACACACACGCTTGCGTGTGCACACACACTTGCGTGTGCACAGACACACTTTTTCATCAACTGATATTTCTTTTTCTACATCTAGTTCATCTAGTCCCCACTCATTCAGGACTGACTGAAGCATGTCCATCAGACAGGGCTACTTATGTATATTACTGTATTGATGAAAAGTAGAGTGACTTCAGTCTGTCCAGTAAGTGATTTATTGAAAAAGGCAAGTCACGGGTTGTTTCTCTGACACACTGATTTGGCATCTGGTAACTTAATTGTTAATGCAGGGAAATGTGTCATGTTTGCAAGCTGAATGGGTTTTTTTTGTGTGCAAGAGAGGTGTTAACTGGGGCGGCACGGTGGTGCAGTGGTTAGCACTGTCGCCTCACAGCAAGAAGGTTCCAGGTTTGAGCCCTGGCTCCAAAGACATCAAGAGAGGACGAGGCTGATTGATGCTCTAAATTGACCGTAGGTGTGACTGTGAGAGTGAATGGTTGTCTGTCTCTATGTGTTGGTCCTGTGATGGACTGGTGACCAGTCCAGGGTGAACCCCGCCTCTCGCCTGAAGGCTGCTGGGATAGGCTCCACCCCCCATGACCCTTAACAGGATAAGCAGAAGAAAATGGATGGATGGATGTCAATTGGCTTCTCATGAGTTGTATGTATTGACGATTGGTAGACTGCGAATACACGACAGGTAGTGATTTGCTAACAGTGTTTGTGGATGTAAGGGGGGGGGGGTTAAAACTGACACTCTTGTGTTGCTTTAACTTAGACTCAGAAGGATTGTAGGCACATAAAACATTATCTCCTCGTGTGTGTTTGTTCTAATATACATGATGCTTCATTTCTCACTTATCCTGAAGGTGACAGGGACAAAGTGTCGCTTGACTCATCTCTGCTGTCAAGATTTAATTGGGCACAGCACACACGCACGCACTCGTGCACACACGCACTCATGCACACACGCACTCATGCACACGCGCGCGCACACACACACACACACACACACGCACACACACACACACACACACACACACACACACACACACACACACGCACACACACAGAGGAGTTAATTCCTCCAGTATCTCGAAACCCTTCTGAGAAGAATCAATGTAGATGCTTAGTATCCAGTTTACCCTTTTAAAGTAAAGTTTTGGAGAAGGTTTTTTTTAGAATCAATTCTAAGATTTTGTAAACATACATAATAAGTATTCCAATCTGGTAAATAAGAATCGAACCAACCTGAAACAGCTTTGCTTCTGTCACTGAAATCATATCATATCATAAAGATTTTTCTTATTTGCATTTTTGCATGGATGAATGGATGTCTTTCTCTCTCTCTCTCTCACACACACACACACACACACACACACATATATATACATATATATATATATATATATATATATATATATATACACACACATATATATGTGGGTTCTTTGACACTTCCGTCCTTTCACATGCGGTTTCATTAATCTCATTTAAAATCATCGCAATAGTGAGATACTCTGCCAAATCAAAAAAGAGAATTGAACAAGAATATCAATTTTATGCATTGGTGACATTTTACCTTCGTATCAGCAGAGGCCACTGCAGCCCAGCAAAACTACTTCTTAAATTGTTCTTTTTTATATAGGAAACACTGACCTACAGGGCACTGAAAGGACACCCCAAGTATTGTACCTACACCTTCTAATAATGGCAAATCACGAAGAAATCACGGTCCATTTGATTAAGTTGTTTATCAGATTAAAAAAAAAATTGGCCTCATCATTATTCATCTTTAAAAAAAAAATTGGCCTCATCATTATTCATCTTTTAAAAAAAAAAAAATCAATAATAATGTCAGTCAAGGAAAATCTTTTGATGGGTTCCTTTCAGGGGGACTGGAATCTTGATGGTTATTCCTTTGTGAAATAAAAGATCTTTGTTGGTGCTTCTTTGAGAAAGTGAAAGTAGCAGCGAAAGTTGTGTAACTAGGACACTGAAATTGAATAAAAAGACACTGCGAGATGGAATATTACTTCTCTTTTTGGTCTCCTGATTTGAAATCCAGAGTAATTTTCACTTTCTTTTGAGTTAAAATGTAAAAAAAGACATAAATCATCAGCAATCTTTAGAGGTACTTTATTTCTTTAATCAAAAATATTAATATTGGCCATTACTTTTCTGCATACCTTCTCACAGCACAGTAATACATACTCTTTATACAGTCAATACATTCATTAGGAGGAAAAAAAGGAATTATGCAAGCTTATATCACTCCAGTACAATCTAAAAACAGTTTTGAAACACTGCCATGAAGAGAGGTAAAAGACTGAGATCAAAAAAGGTCATTGTGTAGAAAGTCACGATCAGAAAAAATGCCAGACGCGTCTTTTTCACATTCATGAATATATTGTTATAATACTGTGCTGTAGTTATTTTCATTATATCCTTCACTTAGTATAACAACATATTTGATTCTATACATTTCAGGTCCTATGGCACAAACACTTTTTTTGTGTCTAACATAGACATTATGTACACACACACACACACGCACGCTCACACAAACACACACACGCACGTGCACACACTGAGAGAGGAAACCGAGCCGAGCAGGATGTGTGAGAGAGAGACTACAATATTCCCCCTCTGACTGATTTATGATTATCTTTTTAATATCTGCCTGTAGAAAATATAGATTATGGGCTTTTTTTTTTCCTCTTCTCATAATAGGGAGGATTTCTTGGCATCACCCATCTCACACACATCCTCCCACCTGCTCTTGAGTGTCTCACGTGGGAGATAAAGGGACACCTGCATGTGACACACTCTCCACCCGCCCGCACATCCCTCTGCTTTGGTTTCCCAGCATGCCCGACTCAGTCCCCGGAGGCTGAGGCAATGAGGAGCGCTGGCGGCCCTGGTTCTTCCACAAATGTCTCATTAACATGGCTGAAACACTAGATAGGATTTCCACGTGAAGCAAATGTCATGGCAACATTGATCTGGCATGACCTCCTCAGCCTTAATGCCAAAGCTATTCTGTGTTTTTTTTTTTTAATGATCACTGTCTAATCATTAGGTAATATTGATTATCATTAAAGCACATATTTTAGTGTCTTTAATGAAATGTAACGTCCTGCAGCTTTGTGACTGGGATGCACGAGAGGTTGAGGTTCTCCCTGGGTGATGACTAGTTGTGTGTCCATCAAATAGAGTCAGACATCCACCAGCTTTAACTCAAGGTTACTGAGAACACGGATCGATGTTCTAATGAGAGATGGTGGAGTGGCATGCTCAGCGTGCACGTGAAGCGTTAAAGGTAATCAGTTAACGGGTTAAGAGGACACTTGTGAAATTAACTCGTAGTGAATGCATGTGACATAAAGAGGGAGGAAAGAGGGATGAGTGGGAGGAGTACAATGGGAAAAAGATAAGAACAGGTGGCAATCTGAACTCCTTTGTTCATTTTGCGATTTTGAAGAAAATCCGTTTTGTGGAACAAAGATGACGGGAAGCACTCATCTTTGATGGAGACAGAAATGGGAAGATTATTCCATGTATGTACGTTCTCTCGACCTCATCAAGTTTTTCTAAAGGTGCTCATCATGCAGAATGTTCTAAAAAACACCCTCTCTTTGTTCTAGTCTTCACTTAAAGGTTCTTTGTATGACTTCAGGAGTGCATTATTTCCATTATCTTATGGTCACATTGCAACATTTTAAAGGTTGCTTTTGGGATGTGAAAAAACAAACAAACCATGTCCGTATTTGGTTTTTCAATAGGTCCTATGACAACATTCCCTTTAGGACTTTTAAGAGGAAAAAAATCCCCCAGTGCAAATTCTTTGTTTCTAGATTGTTCTTCGTCTTTCTTCTGTATATGATGTTCTTTATTGGACAATAGGGGAACATTCAGAATCCTGCCTATACAGGAGTCAACATCACTACCGTGAGCATGAAAGTTCTTTGAATGTCACAAGATATTTGCTTTTAAACCAGCAGAGGCATTCTCAGAATGTCGTCAATTACACCTACACGGCACTTCAATGCAGAAGTGGGTCACGACAGTACATCAGAGTCCCACATTGCTGGGAACTTTTAACAGTTTTGCAAAACAAATGTTTCGTTTGAATCTTCCCTGCGAGCATTCATATGGGGTCCGAAACATGATTCCTCTTGCAGAGTGAGCTCTTATTGATAAATCGGTGTTTGCGGTGTTATTTTTCACATCCCATATTCGTGTGCTTTATGTTTTTAATTGCTTGTTCTCTTTTTATTGCACCTTTGATGTTTTTGACACACATTTGCAAAGTGTTTTCAATGGAATTGCACATTTTAAAGGCACATTTCCTCTACAAGAATGATTTCTGTTTTCAGCCCAAATATTGCATTGCTGAATAATGATCCTTTCCTGTCAGCGGGGATTTAATTGGTGTAAAAAGCATGTGACCCTGTTCACTACATGCATATTCACATCAAATGGGATGGAGGTTATGATGAGAAAGATTTTGTATAGAAATTGGTTGTCCTGACAACCCAGCCATGTAATTAACTGAATGTGGGTTAAATACTTTGATGTGACACAGGAATTGTATTTTGTTTTCAGGAATTAAGCGCCAAAAACTTTCATTAAAATCCATGTTGCCTATATTGATTATCACTTAGATGTTGACATGAACGCTATTTACAGGTTTATATATGTGGGAATTTCCTCTTCGTATATAATGATACAGTATATGTCTTTTTTATTTTTCAATGTTCATTGTGAAGCAGCCATCAGACAACAACGTCCCACATTGACTTACTACAATAATTGTATCAAAGTCAGAACAAAGATAAATCATATAAAAATGTATTATAAAAACTAGTTTAGGATTATTTAAGGAAACTGGTATGTTGTATTTATTGAAAAATATCTATTATAAAGCTGCATCTTTCCATTACGCTGCACCAAAGATAATGTTATCATAAATAATGCGAATAATGGGCCAAAATCGAAACTCCTCGCCCTGATTTTCAGCTACAGACAGTTTTTGCTTCATCAGTTTTAAAGGTGAATGAAAGAACGAACAAACAGACAGTCCTCTTCCTCCTTGAGACATTTTGGAGTTTTGTACAAGCACTTGAAAGGTATGACTTTATATGCTATGACACCAAAACATTCATCAGATTTAGAGCCTTATTTGTCAAAAAAAGAAAAAAAAAGGGCGCGATGTGTCTGATCCCTTGAGGAAGGTATTAGCAGAAATCTGGCCTTTGGCACAGTTCCATTCTAGATGGATGAACAATGCACATGCTTCAAGGTGTCTGCAAAAAAGGATATGCATTGATCTTAATGCAGGGCAAGCTCTGTGTGTGTGTGTGTGTGTGTGTGTGTGTGTGTGTGTGTGTGTGTGCGTGCGTGCGTGTGTGCATCTCTGCCTTCATTTTTTCTGGTTGCACTGAGACAGCTGTTGATGTAGTGTGTTTGAGTGTGAAATGGTAGTGAACCGCCATCATCCAGCAGCACAATGAGCAGAGCTTAAATGCGTCTGTGGCCCTGAGACCAAATTTGCTGCTGCATTAAGCGACAGAAAACCCTGGACGGTGAGAACAAGCTGATGGGAAGAAGCAGATTTTTCTCTCCTCTCTCTCACAGCTAAAAAAGATTACATTCATTATATTCTTCCAGATAATGTCGAACAGTAAATCATCAAGTTCCATTAATAGTTAATAGAGGACTATCTACTACTAGCAGAAATTTCCTCTTTCTAATATTGGAAATGTGATCACTATATTACTAGTTTGGAGCCACACCTTTTTTTCTTTTTTTTTCTTGTTTTTTTGTGAAGCTACAATAACAGTCATGTCTACCATTAATAAATTTTCATCCAACAATATTCAGAGTGCCTATACAACAATCTGGGATGTGGGATAACTTCCATGTCGAGGCATAAACTGTGGATGAACTCACACATAAAGAGTCTGTAAAAGCCCAAATGAACACATCCTCTGCATAATAAACTAGAAACAACAGCGTTCTTTTACATGACTTGAGAGACGGTCAGTATTTGCTGGGCAGTGGACACACCATCAATGGCTGTGCCTGAGTGAATCACCCCTGTAGGTGAGATGTTTCGTGGCCTGACTCTGATTGGATGGCTGCTTTCTGGAAATGACTCCCAGCAGACAAAGACACAGCTGTTCTTCACTGTCTGCAGCAGTGTGCAACCGAGAACGTCCGTTAATGAAATAATGTCACCCGGCATCTGATGCTTCACCAAGGATACAGGGAGCTGTTAGAAATGGCGGCTCATAAAAGTTGGTGATAGATGGTGGTGATATCCCTTCATCAGCCGGTGATTTCTGGCAATAACAAAGTCTGGAGCAGCAGTCAGTCACTTATAGTAGCGTTTTTTATTTTTTGCATGGTGGAACATTCTATTTGATGCTTGCTGCTGCTTTGTAATTACTTTATTGAACGTGAGTGGCCTTGGCCATTTTCTGGCAAGCACACGTCTGTTGTTTGCTTTTCCACCTTGCTAGCCTACCACTGTGTTATCGCTCCAAGCGAGCTAAACTGTCACCTGTGTTCCCACCGGGCATGTTGACATTTTCAAGCATCAAAGCGTCCCATGCAGGCAAAGGTAGTTGCCAGGGAGACAAAAGCCCCAATATGCTCCCCAACTTGATGGTGGGGGCAGCTGCAGGTGGCTGAGGACTCAAGAGGAAATACAAATGGGCTTCCCGTTTTTGTCATACTGGTACACCAACATCTTGATGCAGTGGGAGTTGGCTGGTGAGATCCAAGGACTGCTTGTGATGGAGAAATTATGACTAGCATAGAATGGCGGTGGCTGCTTCCTGCAGTGGACCAGTGCTCGCAGAACATTTGCTGCCATGCCCCTGAAGCGCTTGCTGATGAAACAATAGAGAAAGAAGTTGACGCCGGTGTTGAGCAAGGCTAACATATTCGCCAAATCAGTGAGCATGTGGAGCAGACGGCCGGCGCCTTGTGAGGCTGGGGGGGAGGAGTAGAAGTGGTAAAGGATCATTAGGGTACGTGGTGCCCACAATACAGCAAAAATGGAGGTGATGGCGAGGAGAATGGCGGTGGTTTTGCCAGTGGAGTAGCCACGTAGACGGAAACAGCTGCGGCGTCTGCGTAGCTTACGCACAATGACAGCGTTGAGGGAGAAGAAGACGGTGCATGGGAGGAGGTAAACAGTGGCACAGTGGGCCCACACCAGGACATGTTGCACCACAGTTCTTCTTTCTCCTCCACCACCACTGCCCACACCGGGCAGGCTGTGCCACAGCTCAGGCCACCAGTAATAAGGGGCAGCGGAGAGTAGACACCCAATGTACACGGCAAATATGACCTTTCGTGTGCGGGCTGGATAGGAGACCGTGTGGTAGCGTAGCGGGTGACAAACAGCAATGTAACGGTCAATGGTGAGAGGAACGGTGATCCAGATGGAGGTATGGATGGAGGAGAATTCCAAAACCTGAACTGCATTGTTTATAGATGTCGGCAATGGTGTGGCCAAAATAAAATCCTCCAATATGAAGTCGACAAAAACAATAAGGAGAAGGACCAGGATGTCCGCGGCTGCCAATGCCAGGAGATAGTTGTAGGAGGACTTCTGACGACGCAGCACCAGCTGGGACAGGATAACCACAGTCAGGATGTTGGCTGCGGGGAAGGAACAGGGGTGAGGAAGAGTGGGTGAAGATGATTGATAGATAGATGTGGGAAATAGGGAAGTAATGGGGAAGGAAATTGGAAAAGGAATGGATGCAGGTTAGGGAAAGGAAAGAAACAGATAAATTTGGTGTTAGTGGGCAGGTAATCGAAAAGGGGGAAACAAACACGAGCAATATACTGGACAGAAACAGCGATAGAACAGAACAGAAATTATTTCAAACTGTGTTGACACAGTCAGAAGTTTCATTATATATCTAACAAAGAGCTGGTGCAGATTTCACACAAAAACGTTATAATCTACACACTTGCTCCAGTTAGCATTAAACATCAACCAGCTCCCCTATAATCCGTCCCTTGTTTATTTTGCCCTTCTCTTCCCCTCCTCGTCCACACCTGCTGTGTAATTCCAGCAGCACCTGCCTCTGCCTTTGGCGGAATTGTTATCTCTAATAAGAGTAAAGGCACAACAAAAACAGGAGGGCAACGTGAAGCTTCACAGCCTCTGCAATCTGCTGAGTTCTCCACTGCCTGCCACCTTGCCGGCAGCAATTTATCTCCTAAAACAAAGGACCCCCCCCCCCCATGTCTCTATTATGTCTCTCTTTTTAAATCTGTACTGCATATCTCCTGGTATACCTTCATTTCCATGTTACCAAATGAAATATTCTCCATCATCCTTTTTGTGTATTTTTCCTTACAGGACAGCTAAAGAGCGCAGGCAGATGAGGGGGGTTGTTGTTTCATGTCGTTGTTGGTGCGTGGAAATGTCTTGATGTGATTTATCACGCTGCTGTTTTTACCGAAGCAAGACCTCGGTGCACCTGCATCAGGCAGGAGGAGCTTCTCCAAACAACCGCAGTTTTGCAGCAATTTTAGCAAATTATTACACATCTTTGTCCCTTTGTTGTCCTGTTCTCTTTATTCCCAGATTGCTCCCAGATTTTTGAACAGTTACAGTTTATATCCCCAACCTTTCCAAAACCACAAAGATACTGGCTTTACTGTTATCTTCCTCACATTAGTACAGAAGGAGCTGAGGCCCATAGGTGAGCATTAGCTAGCTTAGTACAATGAATGGTAGTACTTCTGTCAAAAGCCATCCAGTGAGGCTCAGGAGTTTGGTTTGTCCAGAGGTAAAGTCAGCCATGGTGAGGAGAATCCCTGCACCGTGTTTTTGTCAGAAAAGTAGTTCTATGTCTTCTAGAATAAAAAAGTCCCTTCATGCCAAATTGTTACTTTACACGGAATGTTATGCACAACCGCAAATAAGGCAGACAAGAAGAGTTTTGCAGAAATGTGTATTGGATGAGAGAGTTATGCTAACCGCTACCATTCATTGCGCTAAGCTAACTAACAGTCTCTGTTGGTCTATGAAACGGTGTCTATCTTCTTGTCTGTCGCCAGGGAGGATTAACAATGAGCATATTTCAGAAAAAGTTGGCATGCTACTTTAATATACAAAGGCTGGTGGCAGAAAAGACAGAGGACACAAGGAGGGCATACAAAACACGTGTGACTTGATGTGTAAAATTGAAAGGCATTTTTATTAAAGGAAATCAATACTATTCAAATTTGACTGAATATTTCTATTTCATGCTGAACTTGTTCCATCACTTAAACTAGTAATGCAGCACAGGGAGAATCGCCCCTCAGCTCCATTTGTTGCCTTCATGTATACGTCCACAGAAAGAAGACATCTTCAACATTGATTTGCATCACTGAGACATCAATTCACTTAGTAGCCGTCACTGCCCATATAGCATACATGTGCATGTGTGTGTTTAGGGAATAAACGTTCTGCAGTCCCGTCCTCTGTTCAGTAATAGATCTGGGATTGGATTAAATATGGCATCTAAGAGCCTGGTACATCACACTTCACAGCCTCAGCCTCTATCAGCTGATTACGAATTACAAAGCCTGCTCCAGATAATGACTAAAGATGTCCTTGCCAGACTTGAGGATGTGCAGCAGAAGACATGCGCGCGCACACACACACACACACACACACACACACACACACACACACACACACACACACAGATCATTACGGATATGCCGATTCATTAACGTAGAAACTATCAATAACCATAAATAAGATGTCAAAGCAGTTTACAAGACTCGACAAGCCGATATGTGTGTGGGGCCGCTGGATTGTGTTACACCCCCACCTCCTCCCCCCCCACCAGCACCACCATGGTTGTACACCACACTAACCTCTGCACAGACATGTTCCATTGCTTTAATGTTGAATCTTGACTGATTGTGTCATTTACTCTTTGCTTTCATCTCCTTGCCAACACTGGTACTCTCTCTGGTTAGATAAAACTTAAAATGAAGGGGTTCCAAGTGTCTTATTTTTCTTTTAGCCAGAGATTAATGATGTCATTATAAATCAGTTGGTTAGCTTTGTTGATGAGAAAAAAATGTATAAATATGTTACAGAGAAACTAAATTCACCAATTTGCTGTCTTACATTTATATTGGCTAATTGTAGGGGCCTATTACATATTGTTTTGTTTAGTTATGCGATGAACTAATTTCCTTTTTGGTAAAACTCTGTCCGTAACACACTCACAGTAGAATAAAGGGAAATTTGGAATCTGAGTAATCAATTCCCTTTTGTCCATGTGGAGCCACACAGACTCAAACAGTTGCCTTTCACCATGTGTGCACACCTGCATTCTCACCTGGTCCATCTAAAAGGAGGAATCTCATCAACACTTGTTTGTTTGAGGCAACATTTGCTGCTGAGACGTGACCTGCTCAAAAATCTCCCAATGATAATCCATTACAAATCTCCCAATCAATGCTTCACTTTCTCACACCTCCTCTCCTGTCAATTCTCTTACTGTCTCTGTCCACTCGTTGCAGAGGGAGGAGCGATGCTGGAAGGGAAACAGTGAATTGTTGACTGTTGCTGGCGGGGTATCATTCTGCTCATGTTCCCCAGTGAGATGCGGCCTTCCACATACAAACAAAGGGGTTCCACTGTGAGCTTGACATTTCCATTTAGGCTGCAGCCAGCTTATGCTGGGTTGGCTATTCATTTCAATTGACTCCTGCTCTTTACGTTGTCTCTGTTGCTGCATGAATCTGCTCCTGGCACAAGCACAGATAAACCCCAGATGTTGTTCAGCCATTTGACCTTTAGTTTAGGTTTGTTGACACAAAATTCGGGCCTTCAACAATCATTAATCAATCCACTCCACAAAACTGACATATTAATGTGAGCCTATCATTGCTCTGCAATTAAAAATGCATATTTAGCCTGACAAGATAGGTTCCCCCCCCCCCCACTTCTTTTTTTACATTTTCGTTTTTAATTTTGGCAGGAATTCTCAGTTAAAAGTATGATGTAATGCCCTACAGTTTAATTTGCACCAGCCTCTGCCCCTCCAAAACCTCAAAACAACATAAAAACCACTGCGGCTTCACGATATGACGCTACTTCATTACTGTTGCGACAATAAAATGTTTGAAGCGTCAAAAAACCCCAGTGAAATGACATGTTTTGCATATTTAATCCATTTAGTCCGATAATATTGGGAAAGTCTAGAGTAGCTCAATGATGCACATTTAAGCTGAATAGCCGCTTCAGAGTCCCTGCTTTGTCCAAGACTGTGTGCATTCATCGCTCAGTGGAAATCACTCTTCATAATTTGAAAACATTACAGTTGCTTCCTGCTATTTAAAAAAAAAAGTCTTCTCATAACTGACTAAACTATGTGCTGATTAACTTTTGAATGAAATAGCAGACTTTTAAGTTATGCCATTTTTATTGTATAATTTCATATTGTTTTGTGACTAAGTCTTATCTACTTGGACAAGGAAAGGGAGAAGGAAACATTCTCCCATTGACAACAACTTGAGGAAAAATGTGTTTCCATGTTTTTCTGGCTGTTGTGCTGCACCCAGATGGCCCAGTATTGGTTCTTAACGAAGACAGAACTGAACAAAAAAAAAAAAAATCGATTTCATAATCAACCTTTGGTCAGTTTGATTCAAGCTAAAGAGTTTTGCAATCTTTAACATGTTAACATGCCCTGTTAGATTCACAAGCGAATGAAAAAGGGCCAGGGAAAGCACAACCGACCCGTCTGAGTTTGACTCAAGCTGGCCGGGGGTGGCACCTGCTCGTCAGGTTTGGTTTTAGAATGTAAGGTAATGCAGCAACAGCCAATCAGCTTCTTGTGATGACAAAATCAAAAAGGCAGAGTTTCCGAGGGCAAAAGGAGGAACATCTCATCAGTTTTCTTGTGGACCTCCAGTCTGAATAGAAAGTGTTTGGAAAAGGGCAGGTGATTAAATGAATCATCTTATTGTCACGGGTCCTCAAGTGTCCTTTTTTACTCTCCCTGCGTGAATCACTGATGACTCATCTGACACAAACACATACTGAACCCGGACAAGAGAGTTTCTTGGGATATTTTGACGTTGTGATCATGTCACACCAGCTGCATCGCTGTAGATTTTACTCAAACAGGGTCAACAAACAAAGCCTCTCTCACTTTGCACAAGCTTTTAGCAGTGAGTGTTTATCAGTGTAAACATGCCTTCATATTTTAAGATGCTACAAGTTATCTAGCAACAAAAAAGCCTGAAAACCCAGCATTCAGACAGTTGTAGCCATGGAAACGAGACACTCTCTTGTAATTGAAGAAAAGTGAATTTTTGGACTCAGCTGACCTTTAGAGCAGAGTTTTGTATGGGTTAGTGGGGAATTTTATTGCAAAAAAAAAAAAAGGACTTAAGTTCCTTTTTGGTCAAAAAAGACGATGTCCCCCAAAATGTCAGTCCGCATCACCGATCTGCTCGGCATTTTGCAAGAATGAAGCAAAGGAGTTAGAGACACACGCTCAGGCGTCCATGCATGCTTGCAAAGACATCTGTATCTCCCACGTGACCTTATGGACTTTCAAGCGGTGACAAACACAATATGGACACTTGCAAAATGTACCCATCTTTTCCTCTTTCACATTCTAGGTATTGATAAGTTAGCAGAGGGCTTGACTTTTGCTGAGAGGCGGTTAGAATGACCACAGGGTAGATGATGGGCTGTTGTTAGTCTGTCCTCATTTGCTTGTGTATTTGAACATGTATGTGTGTGTGTGTGTACGTGTGTTCGTGTGTGTTTACATAGATGACCCCCCCCCCCCCCATTTATTTGTGTGGGAGAGCTTTTATGTCTCCGCTCCTCCTGCTGCTCCTGTAATGTAACAAGGGACGGGACCATTGATGTTGTTTAGCAGGAAAAGAGAAGGCACAGCAAGTGCCCCGAAGTGTATAACAAGGCTGAGTCATCCCACCGCTAAAGGGACATGTTCAGACAGGCTGTCGACACTGTGCAACTTAACCCCTCAAAACCAGAAAAAGAGATGCTGGAACCTCCCCTCACAGTCGTCATCAAGCTTCCTCGTGGGCCTCATATAACATAGACAGAGCACTGATAATGGAAAAGATGTTCCCCAAGAGAAAGACACTCCCAAATGAGAAAGAATGAATAAAAGCTTTGCTGTTTTTTTAAGATACAGTTGATGAGAATTGTTGACGTGTTACCCAGAAGATAAGAAGATGAAATGGATGAAATAGAGCCTGAAGGAAAGTGTGGTCCGCGGAAGGTCACGGGAGTTATAAAGAGCGCAGGTGATTGAGAAGGAATGGAGGAGAGGATTAGACTGAAAGACTGAATGAGATCGAGAGGTAGAGAGGAGAATGACAATGTGCTGGCAGGAAAGGAAGAGGCGTGTGTGTGTGTGTGTGTGTGTGTGTGTGTGTGTGTGTGTGTGTGTGTGCGCGCAAGCTTCAAAGGTCACACGCACTTTGTTCCTGATGACAACCATTTCCCCTACAGTGTCAAAACGGACATAAAGCAGGGTGATTCCTTAATTCCCCTGAACAAAAACCAGGAGTACAGAGTTGCTTTACAGTGTATATATAAAAAAGTATACATTCATGATTTTAAAACATGGTCTGAAATAATCGGAATTCCCTGATGTCATTTAATCATTTACATAGAACTGGGCTCGTAATGTGGTGTAATAGTGTTCATACAGTATCAAGCATTCTTTTTTGTGAGGATAATCCTGAAGTGGGCAGAAGACAGATTAATTGAAATCTCCTTTCAGAGAATCTGCATGAATTCTTTGCAAAACCGTTTCCGTATTTTATCACTGTTGACTGACTATATCAATATTGCTCTGCCAATTGTGGCTGAGAAAAGTGAAGCTCAGTCCTACATTAGCTGTAACAGTTCTGTAATAGCAGTTGCAAAACTATTTAATGATCTTAAATATTTGAAATGGAAAATTGCATTTCTCCAAATTGGGAAAAGCTCGTCTAAATCTTGTGCCAGCTTGTGTCCTAAAATTTCAATTCAGAACTCCATGAACAGCGATAAGGATGCATAAAATTCATATTGTCATATTGGTTCATTTATAAGTCTTAAATTAGAACTGGTCAAAAAGTAATGTTCCCAAGTCATTTATTTTCCTCTCCGATGCCAATTACTTATCCAGTATTTAGAATTTTGTCTCCCACTTTGCCTGTACATATGTGATATGATGTCATCCTCGTCGTACGTCCTGGCTCGGATAAAACTCTTTTAGACATGAACAAAACCATCCAGAGTGAACCTGTACAACCACGAGTAAGTGCATGTATTTGTTGCCAGAATCAGATGCATTTCTGACACTAGTATCACAATCGGAACTGTGAGTTTTAATCCTAAATTGAACAACCAGTTCTCATCCTTAATTGCCATACCCTTCAGACGCAGACAATCGCTAACAGTTTTACGCAGTGAACAGGAAGTGTTGAGTTTTGACTTGTGACTGGAGGTTCAATCCCCAGGACCATTAGGATAAATCAGGTTAGGGAAAGTGAAGAAGCAACTCTTGCCTCGCCTTCATTATCGCTGCTAAGGTGCCCTTGAGCAAGGCCCTTAACCCTGACTGCTCTGTTGGAACTGATCAGAAGCCAGCAGATCAAATACGGATAAAATAAATATGTAAAATGAGTATGTATTTAAAGTGTTCAATGTCCATTGTTGATTAAATTGATAAAATTCTGAACTTCATTTTAAGACTCTGCAGTTCCGAATGGTGAACAAGTACTCGCAACAGTTGAGGAACAATCCCTCGAATCATTGTCGGCAGTAAGTGGAATAATAGAGGAACATAAAGATTCAGCAGATATTTATGTTTACTTATTTGTACCAGACTCCATTCTAAGTGTACTCCTAATGTCCAACGTACTGAGGAGATTTGGAAACTGAACTTCAGGACATGTGAGAAGTGCCCTGTTGAACACTTTCTTTATCTGGATATGAACATCACAACAAGAGACATGCAGAGAATTAACAAGGAACATTTTTTTTCCATTTAAGAAAGATCTGAAGAAATGAAAAGCACTTAGCTTGGCAGAAAAACTGAATTATATTGAGACTAATGTGCACTGTGCAGTTCTCTATCTCTAAATCTAATGATAAACCTTTTATATATAGAATGATAAGTGCTCCAGTAGAGTACAGAGGCCTAAACTACAGGCGGCTTCGCGCTTATAGATCTTACAAAAAGAAATTCCCTGGCTTCATATGAATAAAGATACTATAATAGGCCAATTGCCAACACTTTCTTAACATAAGTCTGACATCCAATAGCCCATTTCAGAATTATCAATAAACTTTATATTTGACAGTTCCAATCACGGACATTTGACTTTTCTAGGTCCATCTTCTTTATTCTCAGGTATTCACTTCCTTCAAACGTGTGCCAAACGTGTCGTCAGTTTAAGCCTGCATTCAGACTAAATTAGTGGCTGCTAAAGTTGTGCGGCAGTGTGGCTACGTAACCTGATTGTGTGACGTGCACGTGAACTATAACCCCCTCACCCAGATGCACTTGTAAAAGCTGTTCACCAACTGTTAGTACACAACAATAAGGAAGAGAGGAACAAAATATTTGCCTCAGATTTCACCACTATCTGACAGCAGCACAGCAGCGATCAGTTTCTCTTCCATGCTCACTGTCAGTTGCTCAGGAAAACAGTGGACTGCCACATGCAACAGCATAATAAAATGCTTCTTCCCGGGGACTCTTCCTGCGATCACAGGCTTGCGTCGTTGCATCATGCAGCGTAATGTCAGGATCTGTTCATCTGAAAGTAGACTGTGATTCAACTTTACTGGTCTGCAGTGCTGCAGAAGCATTGCAACCCCAACCCCTGCAGGTAAAACACACTTCCCCCACTCTAATGTAAGAACTGTTGCAGCACCTGATTTGGTCTGAATGCAGCCGTACTGCTTGCATAGACATCCTTTTCAATTAAAAAGCCTATTTTTATGATTACGTGATAATGTACCTTCTAAAACTTGTACAACATAGAAAGGTACATTTGGAACTGTGCTCTGACACTACTTGTGCAAATCTAATCTAAGTACATTTCAAAGTTCTACATCATACTTGTTTTTTTTTCTTTTCCCAAAGCAAGTCTTGGAATGTAGCCAGCTCTAACTCGTCTGTGTTAGCTGTGTCAGGTGTAACCAAACCTTTATGTTTTGGTCTTGTCCTACGCTCGAAACATACACGTCACTGATGTTTAAAACATTATCTAAGGCAATTCATATTGATTTCCAGCTAAATGCGGCTTCAGCCACACAGATAAAAACGTTCTGTAATAAAGACATAAGACATAAAAAAGCATCTTTACCCTTACGACTGCTTACACAGAGAAGACTACAATTACAGTGGAAAGGGGGTCAAGGGCCAGATTTCTCTGGTAGGCAGTTTTGGCATATTTAGCTGAACATATTTAGATGAACGCCATTCACCAGCATGAGAACGTTCAGTTTTCACTGAATGGCTTTGAGAGAGGTGTTGAATTAGTTTAATGACGGATTATTTTGGTGGGTGCTGGTTGTTTGTTGTTAAAAAAAAAGGAAATACACTAGAAAGACGTGAGGGAAAGACAAACTGAAAAGTGGATATTTATATGTAACAAGGATATGAGACGCACGGGTTGCTGCTGCTGATATTGATGCTACTGCAGTGTTCACTACACTGCCTCTGCTCACCTCTACTGTCGTCTATTTCTCAGACAGGCTGCGCACAGTCAAACTTTGGTGGAGACTATTGTCCTTTACAGAGTCGAAACTTGCAGCCAGAGAAATGGCATTGCCCATAAACCTGCTTTAAAATGTGTGACATCTTCATAAATAATGCTATCAGGTATAATGTACCCTCCAAGTGTTGTGTGACTCTGGCCTCTAAAAGCATTAAAAGGCGAAATTAAGTCAAAGAGACTGTTGGGAAATGAAATGCAGGGAGAAGAATACAAGGATACAAGATGACGAAGAAAATTTTACATTAAAATGAGAGTGGTTGTCTAAAGAATGCCAAGCAACATCCAGAGTTTTGTTGCACTGAGCTGATTGCAGCACTTTTAGCAGCATTGACAGCTTTTTGTTGGTAGCTGGTCAAACAAAGTCAGCTCTGCATCAACAACATCTCTGATTTATTGCCTCAAACAACCCCTCCCTCCCCTCCCTCCCCTCTGTCGTCCTGCGTGCTTTCTGGCCTGTCTTCCTCAGACAAGCTGACATGCCCCCGTCCCCACCCCCTCACTTTTCTCAAGAGTGGACACAAACCAGGACTAAATTTTGTGTGATTTCCCTGACTATTTACTATACTTTTGGGTTCCTGCTTCCAGGAGAGCATCAACAGAAACCTTCACATCCTGTCTTTTTTCCTTCTGTTTACGCCACCAAATCTTACACTGCAGATTTAGTGTGATAGTATCTATTAACAGGTCCCCATCCGACTATGGATGCCCTCTCGCTGGTGCAGATTGACAGATCAATAGTCTAAACTGAAAATCGATCAGGACCATCTCTTCATTAGGTGGCTGTTCACACGTGGCCTTCACTCTGACATGGAACAGATGGTCATAAGTGCCGAGCATCTGGTGAAAGAACAACCAACATTCTGCACAAACATGTCCACATTTTTAGAATTGCTCTGATTCCTCTATCAGTATCTGAAATGTGTCTGATACTGGGTAAAAATGGCGGGTGAGGATGCAAGTCTACACACTGATCCGGTTGATTGATAGGTAACATTGTTGTACAAAGTAACAAGAATTTTAATATCCGTGTATATTTTTGAATACACTGGTATCAGGTTAAAACTATATGGCTGCTAGTACATACATGTCAGTGTCAGAATTAACATCAAAAATGTCTCCTTGTTGTCACGTCACACGAATAATCCAAGTCAACTCAATTTACTGATAGACATCGTAAGTTGTTGCTTAAAACTCTAAAAAAGTTGCTATATATACACCGAAGAATGAATATTATTATTTGTACACAATTGTTTCTAAGGCCAAGACTAACCTTTTACATTAAATGTACAGTTGTACACACAATAGTATAATTACTGTCATTAGTGATTCAAAATATACTATAACTGTTTATATCATGTATGCAAGTGAGTTTTACATAACTTTAGTATTCAGTTCAATATGATTTAATTTAACTATTTCCTCTAATTTGTTCTTCCCCTACTTTTATTTTTAAACTAGAAAACTCATTTATTACTCATTTATTTACAAACCATAAAACCAATTTGTAAATTATTTTGCAAAAAAAATACAAGTAAATGAATAATAAGTGTTAATTAATTTATTGAAAAGTGACTGCCATTTCTTATCGGCTCCATCGACCACGCTGACGATTTGCCGTGCTCAGCTCTTCATTAATGCTTGAATAGGTTTAACACACGGCACAACACGAGACGTGTTTGCAAATGAATAAAAATGGTTTTGAAGAAGCGTGTGAAGAAAACAGGATTTAGCAATATTATGCAAAATTTCATCCGCTTTAAAGGGATCCTACACTCGAAGAAATACATGCTGTCTCATTTGGGTGACGCTGACTTTCCCGGCAACCAGTTAATTGATTAATTATAATGCATGAATTATTAGCAAACAGTAGACGGCCTCGCGCCCTGTCGCAGTACATGAGAGCGTATGCTCTCTGAACAGATGTTAGCGTTCATGTAGACATATTAGCTCATTTTCTGGAAACTAGTTCAAGATTGAGCAGCTTCAGCAAGGATTCACCTGAGCAGCGGTTAAATATACAGGAATGCTTTTACACAACCTCCCACATTCCCCCCTCGTCTCCTGCGGGCTTCCCTAAATTCAACATGCTATAAAGTTTCTGTGAGTGCTTTGAGACGCACTGTACATGCAGCACGCCCCACGTCTGACAAGCCAACATGTCAAAGGCTGTTTCAAAGACTCCTTCATTGTGCTGTTTGCCATGCCGGCACACGGCTGCTCTGTCTTGTGTGGTGTAGCGAGCTGAGAGAGAGAGAGAGAGAGAGAGAGAGAGAGAGAGAGAGAGAGTTAACGATTAATTAAAAAGGTGGCAATTCGTCTCAGCTCTGTCATCTGCAGCTCCCCCACTCGGGGCTCAGAGGTGCTACTTCACTGGTTCTGCTGTTATTAATCTCTCTCTCTCTCTTTCTCTCTTACAGCGGTGATCTCTCTTTTAACTCCAGTCCTTCTCCCCCTTCTTCCGGGTGTCCTTGCCTCCCTTTAACTCTCCCTGTCGATCCCTCCTTTTTCAAGTAGAGCTTTATGATCAAGCGCTCAGGGCATACAGTAATCACTTCCCACCACTTCACTTGCGTAATCTCGTTTCCCCTCACCTTCCACCTCATCTTTGAGTCTGTGCTCTTCATGTGACCCCTGCTTGTCTGCAGTATAAAGGTCAAGTTTGACATGGCATCGTCTGTGACAATCCTGTTGCCGTTAACTGAAAAGTCAGCTTGGTAATCAAGGTAACGGCCTCCAATCAATCAGGAGTGTTAAATACGCATAGGTCTGTAGGTCACACCGCTACTACTCACACACGCCGAACTCATGAAACATTCACGATGCAGCTTGAGCGGAACAAGTTGTGTCATGATGATTGAATAAGTTGAACTCGCTGCTGCAAAGTATCAGCCCCCTGTTCTCAACCTCGCCATTCATTCAGACAACTATTCTAAGAATGCATTCGCTCTTAGGTTATTGTTGCACAGTGATTAAACAAACAGCCTCAATCACATTTGTGACGACGACTCAGCAGAAGAAACCGATAAAATGGTGGCAGCACAGAAAGCAACTTTCAGTGACAGCAAAGAGAATTGTGTGTGTGAGTGTGTGTGTAAGACGTGATTTGCAACCACAGAGTAAATAATTAGGCAAAATGGGATCAAAAGAAATACTATACTAATACAAAGGGGCAAATTAGTGAAGCTGCTGCAGTCTCGGCATGAGGAGAGGCATTTAGTTGCGGATTTTTTTTGAAATAAAAAACAACAATCTTAATCCAAAAAAAAGGATGTATAGTGTAAGATGGATTCATTTCTGGGACTGAACTGATAAAAGGTCTGCCTCAACATTTCACATTAAAAAACAAATACTTAGCGTCAGATTGACAGCAGAGCATCCAACACCAATCTCGACCCTTTTCTCTTTCATCTGACCTCCAGGTTTTCGGTCTCTCAACAGCATACGCGCACATACCACTTTGCCTCCCTGTGTGAGATTAGGTCAGCTATCATGGATCACACAGCGGGGCCCTGACAATGACTCTGAACAGACTAATCAGTCAATGCTAAAGACGCAACAAGGTAGCAGCATTCATTTATGGAGCCATATTACGCACACTTGTCCCTGAGGTCAAAGCGGACTCATTACTCACACTGTTTGTCACAAAAAAACAGGCATGTTAAACAATTCTAGCTTGATAAAAAGAAAATCCTAAAGTGTCTGTATATTCTTGTTTTTTTTTCCGGAGGCATTTGGAGGAGAAATCAAAAATCGAATTGAATGATGCTCTGCACATATTTTTGCCGTACGTATTCTCTAATTCATCTTCGAGTAAAGCAACAAATGTACAAACACAGTCAGAGTAGACAGGCGCGTGCAGATACAGTAGTGTATGCACAAGGTCAGTACAACAAATCAACAGTGTGTGTGAGTGTGTGTGTGTGTGTGTGTGTGTGTGTGTGTGTGTGTGTGTGTGTGTGTGTGTGTGTGTGTGAGAGAGAGAGAGAGAGAGAGAGACTGTCGTGCACACTCAGTAAAACCTGCAGACACAACAAATCAAGATGCAAGGCGTAACTTCTGTAACCCACTGATGCATGTTAATAATCTGAAAATGATCACAGATGGAGACACGCATGTGATTAAATGCGAACACACAATAAGAGTGCATATCTCTTACCTGGCAGGCCAAGACAGAGCAGGATACTGTAGTAGATGACAGGCAGTGGTCCGAGGGGGCACCCTTGGGCAACCTCAGAGGGATGCTGCCCTGGGCTCCAGGTGCTCTCATTAGGGGAAAAAACAGTGAAGATGTGGCTGTGCTCCATGGCCTCTTCCTTGTCCTCTTCCTCAGCTGAGCTCAGTGTCAAGAAGCCTGACCACACGAGCAAACTGCTTGGTAGCCGGTTCGGGAGAGAGGGTGCTCTGTCCTTGGGTGCCAATCAGCATGAGTGTATGTGCATGAGACAGCAAGGTTGAGTGTGTGGGAAAAGGAGAGGAAGGAATGTAGAAGGAAAAGAGAGAAGGAGACAATAGATGGGGTGGGGGTTGTGGGGGGTGATGCGAGAGATGATATGTGTTAGTAGATGACGGAGAGGAAGGAGGCGAGAGGAGCGGAGAGGGAGGCACGAAGAGGTGAGTATGAGGGTAGAAGTGGAGAGGGGAGGATGCTGCCTGAGTGTGTGAGTGAGGGGGAATGAGAGAGAGTCGAGTGCATTGCAGGAGGAGGAGGAGGAGGAGGAGAGAGGGAATGAGAGAGAGGAAGGTAGATTGAGAGCAAGGGCAAGTGAGGGAGAGAGACTGGGAGGGGAGACGGGGGGAGGAGAGCGAGGCGAGAAGGTGGATGGATGCTGAGAGAAAGAAGAAGTCTGCTCTCATCAGTGGGCAGTGAAGACACAATAATGTGGAGACAGATGTGTGAAAAGACACATTAAGTGTTAAGTAGAACATGGAGAAGGAGGAATTGTGTCTCGCCTGTCTTCAGCAGCCGCTCGAGTGACATTTGACATTTCTGCCTCTGACCACAAGTTCCCTCATCTGTCTTCCAGAATAGCTGGGAGCGTATAAACAAGTGCATCTAAACACGTAGCCCCCTTTTGCATGTCATGAACCTAAATGCATGTGATTGGACACGTGTGTAGGTGTGTGGGAGTGGGGGTTGGGGACTGGCAGCTCCATCTAATTTACCATGCAGTGTGAAAACTGTTAATGAGCACAAATACACAATTCCTTCTCACAGAGGCAGTTTCTGCTTCATCACAAGGTTTAAAGTTGACAGCAGGCCTGCAACTGCGAGGGAATTTTTATGAGACGATAGCTAAGAATGTTTAGAAATGCCAGAGAATTCATCCCTTTACCGTTTATCATAAAAATGTGTTTTTTCGATTAGAAGAAAGCATGTAGACTCGCAGACAACTTTGATAATCAGAATAATCCTACAATATGAAACCACATTGTGGTAATAAATAGTGATCCTCACAGCTCCTTTACCATGCGGAATACCTCCCCATCCATTTCAATTAATTAGGGCCAGAAGTAATTTATTAAAATCGATTATCAGCATTGATGAAATTTCAAATGACACCAAAATGGAAGCAATGGAAATGAGGGTGACTGTTTTTTTCCCTTCAAAATGGCGGTCGGCTGGCATGTCTGTACTGAAGAGGGTCACAAAGCTGGTGAATAATATGTGAAATGTTTAGCACTGAAAAAAAAAGATTTTTTTTTATTATCTAAAAGGCGTACCAACATTAAGAGCATTCTTTTTTTTCTTAACATTTTAACCTGAGGAAGATCCACACGGACCAAAACATGTCCTGACCAATAAATAATAGTTCTTTAATGCAAGGTATCAACAATGTGCAGAGTGTCTGCTTTTTTTTTTTTTAATGATATAAGAGACCTTTGTGGAATCAAAATGAGAAATCGATAAGCAGAATCAATAAATTTCAAATGATAGTCAACCTTAGTTGTCAGGGAATAATGTTTTGTTTTTTGTTTTTTTTTTAACTTTCCAAACTACAAAATAACATGAACTGCAGCTGAGAGCGCTACTTCATTGTGTGTTTCCACCACTACAAAAAAAAAAAACAAAAAGAAACTTTCTGTGGGGTAATGCAGTGTTCAGGGGTGGGTTCACCTATTTCTGCGAGATGGGATGGTTTGACTACTTTAGAGAATTCACTGTGCTTTTAGGTTTTACTATTTGTGCGGGGAGTGAACATAAGAGCCGTTCTGGCGTGAGTGCAGTCCATTTAGAGAGCTGTCAGCTGCACAATCACGGCCCTCTACAGGTTATGAGGAAACAAAGCCACAAAGCTGCTGTGCTCTCTCAGTGTCTGATACTGTACATCATTTAAAAGGCAGCGCGAGAAAAAGAGGGTCAAAATGAGGTTTTGAAAGAGAAAATAACTCATGAGTCACAGAGCTTGTAGAATGTAGGGTGAAACAGGATCATAAAAGAGGATCGCCGAAATATTAAAACCTGCTCGGAGCTTCAATTATGGCATTTTAAGCCTCACTTCTGGATGAATTAATCACAAGAACTGTCCAATAATGGCGAACATGTCACTTGAATCTGGTGCTGGAAGGAGTGAGTGTAGGTGAGAGGACTGAAAGGAAGCAATCACGTGTTCTCAATTCTTTTCTCCTTCGTGGTAAAAATGGGCTGCAGGGGACGCAGAGAGGGGAGCGCCACGATTAAGTGTTGAATAAAATATGTCCGGCTGACATGAATTGATCATGGAAAAAAAGTGGGACAGAGAAAGGCGATTCTTCACGAGTAGCTGGCGTAGTGCTAAAAGACCCCCACAGGGGCTTTGCTCGCCTGCTCTCCAGTACTTAATACAACATTATCATTGGTCCTTGTCACCAAAACTCAATTACACACAATCTTCTGGTGCTTTGATACAGGCATGATTGGGTTGTGTGTGTGTGGGTTGTTGTTTAGAATCAATAAACAACAGGTACTGTATATGTGTGAGAGTACTTTACACCAGAGCAGGTGATGTTTGTTATGTATTGTCATTCATACCTTTGTTTGACCCCAATACTTCCTGCAATGATTTATGGCTATGAGGTCAGGGGTAGGACAGGTCTATACAGGTCATTAGCACAGAGAGGGACTGTGTTTGTGTGTGTGTGTGTGTGTGTGTGTGTGTTTGAATGTTATTAACCCATTACATCACCATTACACACATTGTCTTGGGACTTCTCACTGTCAGAACAAAGCAACCAAATGAGGACAATGTACATGGCCGAACACGTGTTATTGCATCATACAGCAGTTTAATATGTTGACACAGATGACAACAAATGAGGGGTTGTGTAATAAAAAATAATTCAAAAAGAACACAGATGCAAGGAGAACAAGTGCATCATACATGCAGGGAGTCCCGGGGATTTCTTCTACACACCTGTTGTAGCCATCAGAAATGTTTTTGTCAGCTAGCGTTAATTATGGATGGCTTGTAGTTATGGATGAGGTGTTTGTTTAGTGCGGCTGTATAATGAAAGCCTGTATTTGAAGAGGAAAGGGTCAGTGGGGTCACGTGAACGCTGTACTTCTCCTTCTACATTGCAATTCAGAGAAAGCACTCAAGGAATAATGAGAGAGAAGAAATGGGAGCGAGAGAGAGAGAGAGAGAGAGAGAGAGAGACAATATGAGAAGGGGATGTTGAATAAAACATAACTGAGAGAAAGAGATGGATGATTGGGAAAGATGTGCGCTGTGTGTTACGCTTGTTTTCAAGCCAGCTGATATAACTACTCACCTGCGTACACAATAAACTTATGACATGCATGTATAAACACATGTGCAGACAAATTTTGCATCACACCACAGTCACAGGGGAAATTACCACAATCGTTTATACATCTAGCTGCAGCTCTAACACGCTTTACCAGCTGGGGCAGGATCTTACGTTCTCCCCAACCCAGAGCGAGTCTCCCTGGGCTGTGCCGTCCTGCCCCTGTCCATCTAGGGGGACCAGCTGGTCTGAGCAAGACCCTGTAACATCTCAGTTATTAGACTTGTGAAATTGTGAAATTGAGACATTTAACACACGGCAGCAGATGAGACTAAAGCCCCACGGCTCTGTCCGCAAATTACATTACTCTCACAAAACAACCCGTTGAAATAGGACTACTGAGGAGGGAGTTTGGTTTCGGAAAGTGTTGCCTGCCTTGATGGCCTGGTTTTCAGTGTGTGTGTGTGTCTGTGTGTGTGTGTGTGTGTGTGTATTTGATCAGTGCTTCCATGAATTGCTGATCATGAAGTTGGACATTAAATATGCAGCAACTGTACATACAGATGTACAACTCCTTCTAGGTGAACTAAGAGTCTCCACACAAACCCTAAAGAAAAACAAACAAACAAAAAAAATCTTAGTTTTTCTCCATCTAACCCTCCAGGCGAAAATAATTTTCAGGCAGCCACTTTAAATTATTTGTTGGCTGTTTGCTTTTGTCTAGACTGATGTTTGCAGGTGCGCTTCTCCTATTGATCACAGCAGATACCCCCCCACACACACACACACACACACACATAATTTATTTATTTATTGATCGAGTGAGCACATCAAGAAAGTTTTTGGTTCTGTCAAAATGAGGAAAATATTTAATATAAAACATTGTTTTGTACTTTTTCTATTTTCTGATTCTATTTATTTATTTCGGTTATCTCACTGGCACTATATTTTTTTTCCTGCTGCAGGGGGGTTTTTCCTTCACGTTTTTTTTTCATTAGATGTCTGACAAGGTGACATTTAAATATTTTTAATATTCGAGGTATGAATTTAAGAAAAAACACACACACAGACACACACGCACAAAAAGTTTTCGGTTGTCTGTCACCCATCAGTATTTGAGGACGAACTAAAAAGATTTTAGAGGTCAGAGGTCAAGGTCAGTCTACTCACATGAACACTGTGTTTCCGGAACGCCTCGATGGGATTTTTTTCACATTTGGCTCAAAAGTCCTGAGGTCGTATATCTTTCAAGTTTCATTCATCATGTTGACCCCTATTTTGCTTAAGGCCTCTTCTCTAGCAGTTACAGCCTGTTGCACTGTGGATAAAAGCAAATTCGGGGTAGTCTTAATGTTTCATCTCCAATGCAGCATAATTTTTAATTTACAGCTTCCTTTTGAACCTTTTCTTTACATTAATATCATTTTACTTTTACTTTTGTATTTTGACATCCTTATTTTCAGTATGTGTTTGTATTTTCATGTGCTGTATGTAGCATTTAAAAACTATTTATGTATTTACTTCAACTGTAGTTTGAGTACTTTGGGCACAGATAAGGTTTAAATGAGTTTATATATATATGTATATATATATATATATATATATATATATATATATATATATATATATATATATATGTTGTGTGTGTGTTTGTGTGTGTAACAGGTACGCAATCTGCTTCCGCAGGGGCGAAACAACAAACTTCTGTCTTACAGCGCCCTCTGATGGTTGATCTACGCCATTACACTTCCCAAACGCAGTAAAATAAAAAGGCGAGTCCTGCTGCCTGTGATGGTCATCCGTCGTTCTTCATCAGTAGGCCTGAGCTGAGCGAGCCGGGACTCTGAGGCGTGCTTAGGACCAGCAGGAACCAGGCCAGGCTGCACCGGTTCCTCGGTTTCCTCGGGAGCGGTGAGCGCCCAGCATCACTGTTGTTGTTGTTGTTGTTGTTGTTGTCGTCGCTGTTGTTGTAATTGTTGTCGCTTACCCGTCCTGCGCCCGTTAACTAGAGACGATTTGTGACTATTTTGTTGTTGGACGGGTGCAGTAACATGAGAAATGGCAGCATCCCGTTTACGGCTGCACCTCGGATGATGATGCGGTTCCATCTTAGTCCCGTATCCCCTCCCATGCTAACGCTATCCGGCTCGTCCTGCATGAAGGAACACGATGTTCGCGCCTCTCTGTCTAAATGTCGCTCTGTTCGGTGCAAAAGGGAAATTATCACAGAATCTCGGGGGTGAGAGGTTGGTGTAAACATGTCAGCGACCTGGCCGGTCATCAACAGGGTAGCAGGGAGACTGCACAGTCACTCACAGTCGAACCCTGTTACTGACTACATCATCAGAAATCGTCATCGTAACAAACACGACAGTTGCGACTTGTTTCCCGGGACTCGGAGGCTTGCATTGATATTTACACGGATGTTTGTTGTTATTGATTTTTTTTCAATTCCGATCTGATTCTGATACCAATTTCTCATTTTCTCTTGAATATTACGATCATTATTACATTTGTGGGCATAATGTGTGACGTCACATCGTTAGCCTGTCTTAATGCGGACAGTAATTATTTTTATTAGGGCAAAAAAATCAAACAAACAAACTACAATCCATACAATGCTTTTGAGTTTGAACGTATTCCAGACAGTTGATTTGACCCGTATATGAAGCATCTGTGCTGGATTCACGGTCGCAGTGCAAGCCAGGTAACAGAGAAGGGCTGGGCCATATCACGTTATCTTTAATAGGATTATTTCACACTTTTACTTTGATTCATGAACGGTTATTGTTCTACTTTTTTTTTTTTTTTTTTACTCTGTCCTTATATTTTTTTCAAACAAGTTAAAAGATTTTTCGGGGGGGGGGGTGTCAAATTGTGAATATTTTTTGACTGATGTTGCAGCTGAAACAAATAACAACATTAGACAGAGTCAACATTCTTGTGTCGTACGACACATTTGAATCAAGATAAAGTGAAAAACAAAATGCAGAATTTGACAAAGTGACATTTTCTAAATTTCCAAACCATCTAGAAAAGCTTATAAATCACTACACTACACTGAGACTTGAGCAACTGATACGGACATTTTAAAAAAAGGCCATTATCTGCTGATACCATGGAGGTCCCGGTGTTCCTGCTCATCCCTGAGCATCCTGCGCTGAAGCTTACTAGCAGCCAGGAGGTGCAGGTCTGGAGCTCTGTACTGAACCCAGCGCTGACAGAAGAGCATCGTTCTGCTTGTTTGGCATCAAAAATGATGAACAAAAAGTAGATTTCCCCCAAAAAGTTGGTGCATTCCTTCAGCAGTGGTGTTGAGCAATGCATCTTGGGAAATAATAATTGATATGTTGTATGTATTGACATTTCAACCCTGACTTGTTTTATCTCATTTCCTTCAACAGCTCAGTTTATTCCCTGTCAGCCTGTGCGTCACATTTTGTTGTTGTTGTTGTTGTTTTTTTCTTTTAAGGACAACACATCAATCCCTAACCACACTGACAACGTGACTTTGGAGCAGGTTACACTTGGGTGTCACCATGCAATCTTTGCTCACGTGCACTGCCCTCCTGTGTGTGCTGGCGGAGGCTGCGGCGGGCACTCAGAACCCCCATTCAGGTGAGAGACCAGGCTCCCGTCTGAGCTGCATAGAGGAAAAAGGTGTGAGGAGTGAAAAGAGGTCGAGGCGGCAGCGTGCTGAGTAGGTTGTGTCACAGCCTGTGGAAGCGGCGGCCTATTGAGTTGCCTGCGAGAGCGCATGCTGTGTTTTTAAGAGATTCAAGGAGATGAGTTGATGACTCGGCTTTACAGGCAATCAGCGATGCTGCATGTTTGTTCATATATTACACTTCAACTCATTTCCAAAGTTATTAGATAAAACATTTCAGGATTTCAAGATGATACATCTCCAAGATAATTATTACTAGCAATTCCCGCATCAGTATCAGGCTGCAACTGATTGCACGCTCCATAATGAATTGTTTTGCAGTTGTTTGCTTGTGTAATTGCATAATCTCTTGGTTTATGAAATGACTGAAAATAGTTGGAGAATTCATTATCTTTTCGGTGGCGCCAAATCCCATTTTCAGATAACTTGTTTTGTCTGAACAAATCCCTCAGTCCAAATATATTCAGCTGAAAATACTTGCTGCTTCTTTTCTTGTTGATCGACTGAACAGTGAAAGGATGGTTCTCTCCCATCGTAAATCACCACTGGGGTCGGTTGCTTATAAATTCTGAGATTGTTTCCTGCTTATTGATTCCTGCTTGGAATCCAAATTACAATTTCCAACTCTAAATTTGAATCTTTTTTTTTTTTCAAAGCTTTGTGTACACCACTCATCTCCAGACAGCTCGATCTAAATTTGAGTGACGTTCACACCGTTACCTTCCTGCAGCAACTGCCAGATTTCTGGGAGTGAGACTTCTTCTAAATGTTGGACGTGCGTTTATCTGTGCGTGTGTGTGTGTGTGTGTGTGTGTGTGTGTGTGTGTGTGTTGAAGGATCCTTTCAATCTGAGCCTTTAAGCGGCAAAACACTCACTTTTACTGGATGTACTATGACATGGACTTTGGATTTCTGTGCAGGCTTTTCCCAGTTGCAGGAAATAGTGTTCTCTGTCAACATTTAGATGGATTCCTTTTTCTTTTTGTCCGCATTCAAAATTTAAACCAACAAAGATGATAGAAGACAAAGATGGCAAGAAGATAAAAGATATGTTTAGGCAATACTTCACCCATAAAGTGTACTTTGCCCTTCAAATACTCACATTAGTTGTATTAAGCTCACACAGATTCAAGATCAAGTATCACCCACATCCTCTTTATCCAGCTGTATGCTCAGTAATACACACACTGATTTGAGCGAATAACACATTTCCACTTTGGTGTGATGAACTGAAAGATTATAGTTAATTTTGTTTTAGCTCAAAGTGTGTGTGGATTACTGAGCACACACCCTGATAAAAAGATACCGATTATGCTGGATGATTTGCTTGAGAGTGTGTTAACGCACATCTTTGGACAACTTTCTTGTTTTGTTGTTAAAGCTGGTGTTTTGACTGTCAGTTATTATTAGCTTCCTGCTAAATTTATTCGGCTGGTTCTTTCCGCATTCTGCACTCATAAAGAAGCAATGCAGGTGGAAAAAGTATCTTTGTAGGCTAAAGACACCTATTTGTAAGTATCTAAAAGGCAAAATACACTATTTGAGTAAGGTATTGCTTTAATACAGTGAACCTATGACTCTCCCTCCAGTCTTCTTGGACAAGCAGCAGGCGAGTTCGTTGATCTCTCGTCAAAAGCGGGACGTCGATGGCAGTAATCCGGCTCAGTCCTCCACTCTGGAGAAGGTTTGCATGGAGAGGGTGTGCACCTACGAGCAGGCTAGAGTGTTCTTCCAGGACTCATACCGCACAGTGAGCTCTTCCGTATTTCTTTCTGTTGTTCTTGTTGCGCTTGTTTCAGAGAAAGCACTCTGAAGCTTCAACCGTGCACCTCTCACACTCTGTTTTGTCTTCCAGGACATCTTCTGGTCCGTCTACGTTGGTAAGTGCCGTCTTTTTTCCCCATCACTGTGTTGCAATTAGTTGTACTACATATTCTTATAGATTTCCTGTCTGCTTAGATGGAGACCAGTGCGCTGAGAATCCTTGCAAGAATGGCGCCTTGTGTTCAGACAGTGTTGGGGGCTACGACTGCGTCTGCAAGTCAGGTTTCACGGGGGTTCACTGTGAAACAGGTGAGGGGTCGATGTTGGCATTTCATGTTCACGGTGTGTTTGAGTACTAACTGCCTAAATCTCCAGACAAGACTCTGTGCACCCTGGAAAAGAACGAAGGCTGCTCCCATTTCTGTAAACCGGGCTACACGTCCTACGAGTGTTCCTGCGCCAGGGGATGGAAGCTCAGCACCACTAAGAAAGACAAGTGTGTGCCTGCAGGTGCGCGATCAACGCGGCTTCATCGTGATGTCTGTTTCCTGCATAAAAATAGAAGGACTTTACTTAATACAAGAAAGTAATCAAAGCCTTCTCACAATCTTTTAGTCAGTCGTCCCTGCGGTCAGCTGAACACCATGGTGGGTCTCTGGGATGCCAGATATTCCAGCAACATGGGCAGTGGCTTTCAGGGCCTTGCCTGTACCTCCACCGAGTGTCCCTGGCAGGCAAGAACGCACATTACAGATATTTTTCACAACTGAAAATTGTATTCAAAGGTCTCTGGATAGTGATGCAGGTTCACATTATTCATTATTGTACGCAATTATTGAAGACTTTTTAAAGAAAGGATTGATGGAAATGACAAATCTTTAAAAAAAAAAGTATACTCACTTATGTTGCATCAAACCATGTAGCTTGTCACTGATTTTAGTGAACTCTGCGCAGGTAAATTTTGAAGTGGATTTCGCTGTTGTCATTTTGTTTTTTTAATGCACAAACAGATTTTCTTTTTTTTGTATTTCAGCGAATATACGGTCATGGAAAGTTTCCTCCCGTGAGATGGAAACACCTGATCAGATTCAGGATTTTGATTCTGACCTTTAACCTCTCCAATTTGAGGGGATCTTTAATAACAGAATGAAGGAAGAGACATGGAATCCGGCTCAGAAAGAAGGAGAAAAACCGTTGAACCCGATGTCCATGTTACAGGAAACATTTGCATCTCCTCCCTCTGAAATGCCTGCTGCTACGCACCTGGAAAGAAACCCGTCTGTTGTCATGATGGTTCTTTTTGCAGGCTCTCCTGAGGTCTCCTCCCCAGTCTGAGGGTTTCTGTAGCGGAGTCATTCTGAAGGAGAACCTGGTCTTGACTACAGCTCAGTGTGCCAACAAATACAGGTCCTTCCATGTGGTTGTTGGTGAGCGGAAAAATTACGCAATCATACCTTTGCTATTATTTTTATTGATATTGCTTCTACTCATAGCAACATTAACAACTAGATCAGAGTTACTCATCTTCGCTAATTTATGTTAATAATCTCATCTGAAGGACTGCTGTGAATTCAGTAGCACACTGCTAAAAAAAAGACAACAATGTACATTCAGTTTTGAAAGCTCTGTAAAAATGTTGTTTTGCTACATCCAGACCTATACGTTCCCTGCATGACTGCAGCGGAATTGGCACATTTATTGTTTCTGGAAATGCAAAAAGTACAGAGTAAGTTTGTCGCTACAGGGAGACACGCCATCAAATTGAATTCCATTTTGGATTTATTTATATCAAATTCTTCATATGTAGCAGTTTATGTCATTGTTACATGTGCCAACACAGTATTCAGAGTTTACGCAAAATGTTTTGTGTTAAAAAAAAAAAAAGAGAGATTTTATGTATGAAATCTAAAAGCAGTCAAAACATAGAGGAGTAAGACTGTGTCTCCTAGTTTAGAGCTCTAAAAGATTTTGGACTGAGCTGCACTGCCATATTTTTATGGCGTGACAGTTTTTTTTGTTTTTCAAATGCAAATGTTTGAGCTCGACTGTCAGGAACACATCCCTCTGAAGGTCCTCTCATTTCTTCTTCCTCAGACAAGCGTACTATCGCTCAGGCGTCTGGGGAGCAGATAAAGGTGGTAAAAAAAATTCACCACCATCCTCGTTATGTGGAAGGTCGCGCTGAAAATGACTTGGCTGTGCTTGAGCTTCGTGACCGAATCATCTTCGCGAAAGACGTGTTTGCTGCCTGCCTGCCTGAAAGAGACTTTGCGGAGAACATCCTGATGAGGGAAGAGTTGCCCGCCGTCATCTCGGGTTGGAAAAAGCCCTCAGAGCTTTCTGATTTACAGGGTCCGCTTACCTTCAACCACTTGGCATACAGCCCTCTTCCTCAATGTTTAGAGTCTCACGGCAATGTGATGACCAATAAAATGGGCTGCACCCGTCCTCGGGCCAATGCTGACTGCACCATGAGCTCCGGCAGCCCCCTGCTCACTCTGTACGGGGAGGCGTTCTTCCTCACCGGGGTGGTCAGCCAGCCACCAGGGGCCGACTGCATCAAAGGCTACATCTTCCAGAAAGTTTCACGCCACCTTGGCTGGCTTCAGCCATTTATGAGCTCCCCATAGGTGAAGGAGTGGGGGAGGTGGTGATAGGAGGACATGGAGGTTGTTGAAAATATAGAGCAGTGCAGGTAAATACACATATAATCCAAACAGGGAATCACATTAACATTTCCATACTCTGGCTGAATGTTACAATTAGTTTTTCTTTGTTGCCTTTAAATAATACCCAAAACTATATATATCCTCCATCTGCTTCTCATCTTCATATGTGGACTTCCTCATTCATCCACAAGGGGACTCCCTTTTAAAATAAAGAAGGGAAACACCTCCTGTATGTTCCTATTAGGGGTGTCCCAATCCAGCTCATGATTTGATCGTGATTATTAAATACTGTCTCCCGATATTGATTTGATATGCTGATACAGAGCTGCGCAGTGCACACAATCCGATCCGCTGTTTATGAAAATACCTGAGAGTCAGAGATACCTGAGAGTTCAGATGGGATCGGGACATCCTTAGTAACCATGAAACACAAGGTCCCAAACCGCAGGAGAAGCAGTGACTTTTTCAGCATGTCTTCTGTGTTGTTGACATATCCCTCCTAATAAGTATGTCCTTCTTTTTGTGTGACTGATGTCATTGATGTGCACCTTGTAGCATTCCAGTTATTCACTGTTCGATGAATGTAATAAACCCTAACACCACATCTGTTGTCCTTTCTCTACTCCTTAGTTAGCATATGCCAATGAGCTTTAAATACAACATAGGGAGTTTTAAAGACTGAGAATCGGCTTTATATTTTCTACATTTTTCCAAAAAAAATCTGATTACACTGATTATAATACGGTATCTTGGATTGTTGTGTCACAGGAAGAGGAACTGGCTACTTTGAAAGTATTTTTTTCAAAAGAGACCAGTGATTGAAGTTTGTCCTCAGAGATTGCCCTCCATTATAAAATGCCGTGTGGGGAATTTTTTTTCATTAAAATCTACCAGCAAAAAAAGAAATGAAAGATCAGTCGAGACAAGACCACAGTGGCTTGAATTCAATTTCTTTATCTTACTGAAATGCTACTTAAATGGATGATGAAAAATGATTTTGAGACAAATACTTGGCAAGACTTTGGTTTTAGTGGTGAGATGCAATTTGACTAAAAAGAAATTTCTGCCTCCCAGTGGACGTCCAGCGGAAGTGGGAGTGATCTCGAGCCATACGGTATCTGGGATCCATGAGTGTGCGTAGTTTGTTGAAAACCATCCTACGGAGGTAAAAGTCAGCAGGACTGAGCTCTGTGAACGTTGCTGACATGTCTCCATCCATACCAGACCAAATTGTACGTTAGTGTGGGTCAAAGGGCAAACACAAGACATTGTCTTCCTAAAAGCTTAGCCAACATTAGTAATAATCACATAAAAAGAAAATGTTTTCATCGAACATTTAAAGAATTGTTTGAAAGATGTGAAATCATTTCAATTAATTTCCCTATTAGACAAAATATTTTAACTGCAACATTCGGAGGATGTGCTTGATCTCTAAAAATATTTTCCCTCGACCAATATTATTACATGTTTTAGAGAACATTTTGACTCCCTGTCCAGGAAGCTCATTCTGGGAACAAATTAAAAACTTATTGCTGAAGCTCAAATTATTCTGTTAGCATTTTCAAACCAAAAACATTCTAACCAAGTAAGATTCAAAATGTTATGTATATTTTTTTTTAAATATTATTCAAGATTTTATGCAGTCTAATAACATCTTTAAAATGCACGTTTGACTTCAAATAAAATACTTTTTAAAAACTAATTCACATTTTATGGAAGGTAAGTTTTGAAGCGCGGGCACCTGTTTGATACTGTTAGACCCGGGCGAGCAGCACACCTTACCAGTGTATGACCAGTTTGGACTGAAAGTGCCACTCTGCTGCCAATTTATGATAAGATGGCCTTCTGCATTTTTCTCTCACAATAAAGAATAAAAGCATCAACAGGGATTTACAATACATTTTTTTTTAAAATTGTAACATCTGTCTTTTGTACTTTGGGCAGCCCTGATCTAGACTGAGAGGCAGGCAGATGTTACTAAACATGCTGATACCCATCACTTGTACAAACACACACAGATTTTGAACATTCCAATCCTCAGATTGACGTGTACCTTTAAGATGACTCAAAACATTCATTTCCTTTCTGTCCAAGACACACGATAGCTAGCCCTCGCCGTCACATACCCCTGTGTTGTCTGGCAACATTTTCCCACAGACACTGGCCCTCAGCAGTCTTCTCACAGCCTCCCTGGTGAACAAGGCCAGCACCATGTCATGCAGGGAGAGAATAGGAGAGGCCTTAGAATGGGCAAGAAAAAGGGTAAGAGACGCCAAACTACAAAAACCTGGCCTGCCACTTTTGATCGGGTGCTTGAAAAGAACAGCTCGGAAAGCTGGGGGCCCACGTTAGCTGTTGCCATGGTACTCACCAAGGAGATGGTTCCTTGTTCCCAAAAATGGCTGCGCTCCTTTACTGGGCCGTCCAGTGGAGATTAATTTGAGTGGCGCTCCTTCCTTCCTGAGTCTGGTCCCACTCTCTGGTCCTGCCAGCTCCATTTATATGCTCAAGCGTACATATACACAGGGACACACAACAACACACACACTCAGCCAGGTAGCAAATATAATCTTCATCTGCCCCAAGCTACTGAATTCAAGTCATGTTTAATATGTCACTCAGATATCGCTGTTTGGGTTGCATTTTATTCCTTGAATCAAGTCTAAAATCTGAGCAAATGTGGAGGAGAGAACGTGACGTGAATACTGAGGGTGGGGGGTTGGTTGGGCTTGGGGTTTGGGGTTTTGGGGGGGGCTCGTTTGACAAGATGAGAAAGCAAAGAGCTGAGATGGGAAAGCGCTTATAAATGAAGAGCAGGGACACACAACAGGACCTGGGATTTGTGACGTTGACACAGAGAGAAGTCAGTCACTGTGGACTGATGGGACTGCAGTGTATTAGAGATGAATGAAAAGCCCTTGGAGAGAGACATTAGGGGCCATTACTGATGGAGGAGGGAAGAGAAAAGCACTTAATGTCATAGCTTTCAGTCTGCACAAATCAAAAGTTACTAGTTCTGGGTAAGACAGCTGCAAAAAAAAACCCAAAATCTAAGAAAGAGTTGATATAGTTGAATTGTACAACAATATGCCAGTCTTGTGGGTACATCTGGCTGCTGCCCCACTAAATAAATAATCCCTCACTCTCATCAAACCTAAAAACATAGCTTCATGCTGTGACCTCAAATCCTCCCCACACTGTGTGAGTGTGTTGCATGTTTACATACATGCTTTTTTGTGTATTGTGAGTCTGGGGGAGTGACATCAAATGGCAGACATTGGGATGGATTATCTGTCTGTGTGGTGTCTGATTCCACATAGGGGGTTAGCAGGATGTCTGAGAGTGCTGTGGATGCATGTGTGTGTGTGTGTGTGTGTGTGTGTGTGTGTGTGTGTGTGTGTGTGTGTGTATGTGTGCACATGTGTGTGTGCACATGCGCGCTGCTATTTGTTAAGGCATGCCTATGATCTTGCCCAATAATCCCCCTCCCTAAAATCCATGTGCCCAATCTTTTCTTCTTTCAGGACTTATCAGATGGAGGCTCTGCAGTCAGACTGGGTGATAAAGCCTCTCCCCTCCATCCCACCCCGCTTCACCCAAACTATGCCCCATGCCAGACAGAGCTGCTTCCACTTGGTTGGGTAATTGTGCATGAGGGTGGAGGTAACACAGAAACTCGAGAGGTTAGGAATGAAGTGGCTGATGGAGAGAGGGGAAGACAGGCTGTGGGCTTTATGTAACTTGGCGGTAACTCTCCCTGCTACGGCCATGCTTGCGGCTCAAAATGTTCAAAGTTAGCAATCTCACATGATCATGACGACTTTCCTAGTATGCTTTTGTTAAAGCGAGACTGTAACTCCTGCATCACGTCTTTTTTTTTACTCCAAATTGGAGGAAGAGCCAGCCACATATATTTAGATTGAAACTAATAGTCATTAATGGTTAACAACAGCTATAGCAACAAAAATGGCCATTAATAAACTCTAAATTTTATATCCAGTAAAATCTACATCTTTATCCAGCTGCGTGCTCAGTCATATATGATAATATATGAATAAGTGCCATTAGCCGCTGTTAGCTCCAAGCTTAATCTACATGACCAGTTCTTTTCTGATTTCTGGAGTCAAAAATAAGCAACGCAGGAGAGTAGAACGGATCTCTGTGAGAATCTATTTGTGAATACTTGAGAGGAAAAAATATTTTTGGGGGGTAAAGTATCAACTTAGACATTAATTTATGTTCATCAGCTTTATTTTAACATGCTAAAGTTAGCAGCAAGCATGAAAAAAAATGAAACTGATGATAATGTCAATGGTTTTGCAAGTAAATCAAATAACTAATGCAATTAATATTGAGGCGGACACTCCTGTGTTTCTGCAACATGACACCAATCTTTAAGGTTAAGACGTTTCACTCACAGCATAGTGTCATGGTGCCACTGGAGGAAAGGTCAGGGGATTATTTAAAGCTAGAGTGTGTGACTTTAACATGAACATTCAGACCCCTAGACAAACAAGTTCACACAGTGCTGATTATTCCTCCGATGAATTTCTTTGTTCATTCATGGTTTCGTTCATTTTCTATACTGTTTATCCAGCACATGGTCAACAGTGACGGATGTCAATCCCAGCAGACCCGGGGCACAAGGTGAGGTACACACCAAACTTGCCTGCCAACCACAGTCTTGGCATAAAGAGACAGACAACCATTCACACTCACTTTCTATTTACCTACTAAATACCTACTACCTACTACTACCTACTACCTATTTACTGTTGCCAAGTAACTCAACTTGATGGTTTTTGTTCTGTGGGGTGCTAGTGATATATTTATACCTACTTATATTTATGATCAACATTTCAGCCCAAAACTGTTATTAGTCTATCAGGTACTAGTTGTTACATACTTGAATCTATGTGGACATTTTTTTCATCTCGCTTCATTTCTCTGCGGTGAATCCAGACAAACTTGTTGCTGGAAGCTAATGGAGACTGGAGATTAACAAGAGTGAAACTATACACTATGTTTTTTTTGTTGTTTTTTTTTAACAAACTCTCAATGACACCGTCCGCTATATTATGAGTGGTCTTTATCCAGTCGTATGCTCAATACTCAACGCTTGCATGAAAAAGTATCCCGTCATTCAAAGGAAGGGAGAAAACTAGGGCCAGTACTGGTGATGGTCAACTGGTGATGCGTTTTCTTGTTGAGGAGCACTCAAGGACAAGAAGGGGCTGAAGTCAGTCAATGCTAGCGCTCTAAATAAGGCTGGTATTTGTAAAAGCAGGTTCTTTGGTGCAAAAATAATAATTACGTCATCATTTGATCATAAATAATTACCTCATCATATGATCAGTCAGCTGTTGTTTGCATGAAAAGATTTGAGAGACAAACAAGCTCAGCCTAACTCATACATACATGGTTGACCTCTTGCAGAAGATGACCATGAACAGCCATACAAAATATCATGGGACTCCTCTGAGTACATGAAGTTGAGATATGATAGTCTGGACCAAAAATGTCGAAACTCCATGCTGCACGTGTTTCATTACTCAAGTGTATAAAACCTCCTTGAAATATGTTCTGTGTAGCCTCACAAAGAAGACAAATGGGCCAGAAGACAACTTGTTGTTCGCTGTGTTCTGCTGATAAAAAAAAGAGCATCCTTATCCACTTCTGATCATAACCAGTCCTGGTCATCCAGACGGACTATAACAAGGGTTTGCCACTTGCAAGCATACAGTCACAATGAATGGATGACAGAAGAGGAAGGTAAATCCTGGGACCGCCTTTATTCCACTGACCTCACCCTGACCTTCCGAGGGTTAAATCCTATTTAGAGGCATTGAGAAACAGGAGCAGCTGACAGAATGGTCTCTAAGGCCCAACAGATGAAAACAAGAGTGCTGTGGTCCATGTGGCCATTTTTGAAGAGGTCAGATAAGACCTGTGTGGGTGCACATGCATTAATATGCATGTTCTCTGTTCTATCCCTTGTGTATTATAGCCTGTGCTCCAGTGTGTGTGTGCAGTATTTCTTTAAGTTGACCTGATGAGTTCACACTCAGATGACCTTTCATATCTACCATCCACCTGTGGGGCTATGCTACTTCAAAAGGTCATGACCTCTTTAGGTTCTCAGCATTGTGAGCAGCCAGGCTTTAAGTCATTGTAGTAGATCACCCTGCTACCTTCATTACCTCCGGATTAAAATGTGTTTGTTAATGAGAAAACCAATAGAGTTAGCGAAGAGTTTGTTACCTTAAAAACAGAACTTAAAACAACAAAACTTAGCTGGTTGGCTGTTAGCTAACTTGGCCCTAAACTAAAAATAAAACTGAACTAAAAACAGAACAATCAAAGGAAATACAACTGAGCTGAAACTCATGATGGCCAAAACTGACTGAAAAGCATCAGGCAACAGGATGATGCGTACTTTGTTGACGTAGTGTGGCTGTATGGTAGCAAAGATGGTACTATCCCCTTTGAGACCAATAATAAAACTTTTTCTAACTTCCTCTAGGGTGTGCTACAAAATTATTAGCCTCCACTCTGTGTTCCTTTCAATGATTTCATTGATATTCTTTCCTTTGCAAAACACTTCACACACAAGCCCAAGCTGTTTACAACTGCTCGCCTCCATGTTTGTTTTTTTCTGAGGTCACATTTGATCGTCCAAGTTTCAGCGAGACCCTTTGTTGCTAAGTCCTAGCTAAAACTGTATATTTACTAGACACACACAAGAGCCATATTGTCAAAATCAAAGATATAAATCAAAATCTAAATATGTAAGTGTATATATAATATGTATATCATATAAATGTATATGTATAGATAACGGCTATATTACTATGCAAACAACTCTGAACGATCATAGTATCAGTCCCCATTCCCTCTCCCTCTGTGAGATATGTTGCAGCCCTTCTAAAATGGGATGTGTGTCTGGAAACAAAAGGGCTCTTAAAATTAGACTCTTCCTGCTAATTTTGGACACCTGCGTCCTGTCATAGTTGATGCATCCTGTGAGACTCTCATCCTGATGCTTGTCACTGGAAACAGATGCAGCGTGCAGTGTGTACGCCAGCCTCCCCGCTGTCACTGCTGGGGGTTCTTCTTTGGAGCAGAGCAGCGACTTGACAAGTCGAAGCAACCTCTGGGCAGCAAAGAGGCATGTAATGAGGGCAGGATGTGAGGGGGGGGATAGAGAGAGAGAGAGAATAGGAAATGGAAGAGGGAACATAAACAGAGAAAAACACATGGAGTTTGCAAAATGTACCCCCCCCCTCCAAAAAAAGAAAACAGAAAAAAAAAAATAAAAATCTCCATACACAATGTCTTATTCAAACCAGGAGGAAATATAACATTTCTACTGACACATGCTTCTCTTCTACTGTCTATAAAACTATATTAGTTGGCAACTTTAGTCACACGAGGTTGTCTCTATAAATACTGCAACAGGAAGCCCTCACTTGCCAACTTTAATCACGCCCTGTTACTGTCACAGTCTCTTTGTTTTTTTTAGTTTTGAGTTTTCATAAGGATTCAATATCAACCTCCTGTTGTGCTCTTGCATTATGCTTTTTTCAGTATCTCATTACTCCTTGTTTTCTCCAAATGTCAGTATTATCACTCAGTTCCTGTTTTATTTTGAAGATCATTTTTTTCTGTCTTTGTTCTTCCTGACTCTCGATAAATTCCCTCCCTTTTCCGAGAGATTCTGTATCTTATTACTTAATCAGCCCTCAGGAGCCACAGTTCTGCTCCTACTGTTTCTCACCCAATCAGCTCCATCCTCACGTTCTCCCACCTTTTCCGTCTTGTGTAAATACTTCAGTTTGTATCTTACCATGGTTTTCACAGAGAATGGCCGGCTGCTAGTTAGCTTAGCACACTGAATGGTAGTGGATGGTAAGTGTTAGCATGTGTGTTGTTTAAAGGGGTTAATATCCTGAGCATTTAAGAGTTAAGTAGTTAGGAGTTAAGTAGATGTGGCCCTTATATGGGAGTTACAAGAAAGGAAAGAACAGTTTGTATTTTCATTCGTCATATTTTATCAAGTCGGACCCATTGACCAACAATGAGAGCAGAAACATTTGATATTCACTGGCTGTCCTGTTGCTTATTGTCACAGCTGTTTTCTACAGCTGCATAGTCCAGCTCCAGCTGCCAACACAACGTGCTGTACTGTGTCATGTACTACATAAGAGCTTGCCAGTGGTACAGAGAGTCATCTCTCTCTCCTCCATATGGCTGAACTCAATAATGTGAGTAGAATTCAAGAACAGAAACAAAACCTGGAGTTGGTTTGTTGTGTCAAATACTTCTGAACCTTGCTTTGAGGGTGTGATCATTACGTTATAAGCAGCCGTTCCAGAGTAATAAATGTGAATTGAAGCTGATGAGTAAAACCAAGCCTTTCTAGCACAATGCTATTTCTTGAAGCCCAAGGTAAGTTTGACATAAGTAAATCAAAAATAACTTAACAGTGAGATCTGCAGTGAGATCTTGTGGTCTATGGAACAGTACAACCTGAAATAATCCACCCCATGCATCTGCAATATCTGTAGATTTGTTGGCATCAAAGATGAGGTTATTGCCTTTTTGTTTATATATATATATATATATATATATGTGTGTGTGTGTGTGTGTGTGTGTGTGTGTGTGTGTATATATATATATATATATATATATATGTGTGTGTGTGTGTGTGTGTGTGTGTGTGTGTGTGTGTGTGTGTGTATATATATATATAAAGTTTGACATTCCAGAGGAAAGGGGGCACTTTTTGATATCTTTTCATGAAGCGCATTCTCACTTTAATCTTGGCAGTAAACTACTAACGACTCCTGTATCTGCAAAAGGCCCAGAGCTCTCTGACATTGTAGAATTAATTGTCTCACACACAACAGAAGACATAAACTGGGAGACCCTAACAAATATAATTCTTGTGTGATTGACAGTGTAATGATTCTCTTTGTTGTAAACATTCATTATTCAAGATTATGATCAAACTGATGATATATACTGACCAGGCTTAACTGCTGATAGTGACAAAGCCATTAATCTCCTCCATCACCCCGCTCAGAGCACTAACCCCGTCCCTCCTCCTCGTCTTCCTCCACCCCCTCCTCCCATGCTGTCACTCTCGCCGGCCTGCACCTGTCAGATTAGTCTCACATCCTTCAGCTGCCACTCCATATGATACGCCTCCCTACTGCCTGAGCCTGCATGGCATCCCACTTTGCATGAAGCATAGATATGTGTTTGTGTGAGGGAAGTGAAGGCATTTGCAGAACGTGAGCCTGAAGAATTTTAGTATGTCTCCTCAATGCTGAAAGAGAATTTAGAGCATTAACAATAATAATAATAATCCACGCATGAAATATGTGGGGACAGAGACGGAGAAAAAAGAGGTGAGGGAACTTCAGGATGTTGAATGTCCAGACCCCCATAGTTGGTGGCATGCTAGGGAGGAAACTAAGTATTTACAAAGTTCTGGATTGTGAGACACAAAATCATCAGAATTACAAAACGGAACTTAACATTTGAGCAGCTTCAGGTGTCACCTCCTCTAACTTCCATTAAGACATGGGAGAAGACAGATCCACACTGACAGCCGCCCTTGTCCACCAAAACATTTCTGGGAGCTAGTTCAGAGCCGGCGCCAAAGTTGGAAAAAGTGCTTTCTATTTCCAAGGACAAAGAACTGTTTCCAGCCTGGCACCAACAATCTCTGTCCCCATGAATAAAAGACATGGGGACAGAGACAGAGGAAAAGGAGGTGAGGGAACTTGTATGAACTGTAGCTCAAATGAACAGGATCAGCTATAAAGCTGTGCAACATGGTTAATGGATTTTTTTCCCTGCAACTGATCATGTAACTATGGTAGAATTGAAAAGATGGCTAGGAATTGGTAGGCTGAGAAGAATAGAAACATAGACCTGGAGATCCTGGACGAGGATGGCAGTAGAAGCAGAGTCTCAGCAGCAGCAGCACTGAGCTTGATCCAGGATGAAGTGGCTGAGCGCTCTCCTCTACGTCACCCAGGATGGACAGACAGGCACTAGATGTTGAATGTCAAGACCTCCTAAATTGGTGGCATGCTAGGGAGAAAATACAGCATTTACAAAGTTCTGGATTGTGAGACACAAAAACACCAGAACAAAAGTATGGAACTTAACTTTTGTGCAGCTTCGGCATCAATAGAGACCTCCTGCCTTGGCCATGAAGACATGGGAGAAGACAGATCCACAGTGACAGCCGCCCTTGTCCACCTAAACTGTTCTGGGAGCAAGTTCAGAGCTGGTGCAAAATTTGGAAAGAGTTCTTTCTATTTCCAAGGACAAAGAACTAGTTCCAGCCTGGCACCAACAATCTCTGTCCCCAAGCATGGAAGACGTGGGGACAGAGACAGAAAGAAAGGAGGTTAGGGAACTTGTATGAACTGTAGCTCAAATGAAAAAGATCAGCTATAAAGCTGAAAAACATGGTGGATAGATTTTTTCCTACGCAACTGATCATGTAAGTATGGTAGAATTGAAAAGATGGCAAGGAATTGCAAGGCTGAGAAGAATAGAAACATAGACCTGAAGTCCTGGACGGGGTGGCAGTAGAAGCAGAGTCTCAGCAGCAGCAGCACTGAGCTTGATCCAGGATGAAGTGGCTGAGCGCTCTCCTCTACGTCACCCAGGATGGAAAGACAAGCACGAGATATTCAATGTCCAGACCCTCTCAGTTGGTGGCACACTAGGGAGGAAATACAGCATTTACAAAGTTCTGGATTGTGAGACACAAAATAATCAGAATTACACGATGGAACTTAACTTTTGAGCAGCGTCAGGTGTCATCAGAGACCTCCTCTCTTGGCCATGAAGACATGGGAGAAGACAGATACAAAGTGACAGCTGCCCTTGTCCACCAAAACATTTCTGGGAGCTAGTTCAGAGCCGGCGCCAAAGTTGGAAAGAGTTGTTTCTATTTCCAAGGAAAAAGAACTGGTTCCAGCCTGGCACCAACAATCTCTGTCCCCACGCATGAAAGACGTGGGGACAGAGACAGAAAGAAAGGAGGTAAGGGAACTTGTATGAACTGTAGCTCAAATGAACAGGATCAGCTATAAAGCTGTGCAACATGGTTAATAGATTTTTTTCCCTACAACTGATCATGTAACTATGGTAGAATTGAAAAGATGGCTAGGAATTGCAAAGCTGAGAAGAATAGAAACATAGACCTGGAGATCCTGGACGAGGGTGGCAGTAGAAGCAGAGTCTCAGCAGCAGCAGCACTGAGCTTGATCCAGGATGAAGTGGCTGAGCGCTCTCCTCTACGTCACCCAGGATGGAAAGACAAGCACTAGATGTTGAATGTCCAGACCCCTTCAGTTGGTGGCATGCAAGGGAGGAAATACAGCATTTACAAAGTTCTGGATTGTGAGACACAAAATCAAAGGAACAAAAGTATGGAACTTAAATTTTGAGCAGCTTCAGGTGTCATCAGAGGCCTCCTCTCTCGGCCATGAAGACATGGGAGAAGACAGATCCACAGTGACAGCCGCCCTTGTCCACCTAAACTGTTCTGGGAGCTAGTTCAGAGCCGGCGCCAAAGTTGAAAACAGTTCTTTCTATTTCCAAGGACAAAGAACTGGTTCCAGCCTGGCACCAACAATCTCTGTCCCCACGCATGAAAGAGGTGGGGAAAGAGACAGAAAGAAAGGAGGATAGGGAAGTTGTATGAACTGGAGCTCAAATGAACAGGATCAGCTATAAAGCTGTGCAACATGGTTAATAGATTTTTTTCCCTACAACTGATCATGTAACTATGGTAGAATTGAAAAGATGGCTAGGAATTGCAAGGCTGAGAAGAATAGAAACATAGACCTGGAGATCCAGGAGGAGGGTGGCAGTAGAAGGAAAGTCTCAGCAGCAGCAGCACTCGGCTTGATCCAGGATGAAGTGGTTGAGCGCTCTCCCCTATGAAACCCAGGATGGACAGACAAGCATTACATGTTGAATGTCCAGACCCCCTCAGTTGGTGGCATGCAAGGGAGGAAATACAGCATTTACAAAGTTCTGGATTGTGAGACACAAAATCACCAGAACAAAAGTATGGAACTTATCTTTTGAGCAGCTTCAGGTGTCATCAGAGACCACCTCTCTCGGCCATGAAGACATGGGAGAAGACAGATCCACAGTGACAGCCGCCCTTGTCCACCTAAACTGTTCTGGGAGCTAGTTCAGAGCTGGTGCCAAAGTTGGAAACAGTGCTTTCTATTTCCAAGGTCAAAGAACTGGTTCCAGCCTGGCAACAATAATCTCTGTCCCCACGCATGAAAGACGTGGGGACAGAGACAGAAAGAAAGGAGGTTAGGGAACTTGTATGAACTGTAGCTCAAATGAACAGGATCAGCTATAAAGCTGAAAAATATGGTTGATTGATTTTTTCCTACGCAACTGATCATGTAACTATGGTAGAATTTAAAAGATGGCAAGGAATTGCTAGGTTGAGAAGAATAGAAACATAGACCTGGAGAACCAGGAGGAGGGTGGCAGTAGAAGGAAAGTCTCAGCAGCAGCAGCACTCGGCTTGATCCAGGATGAAGTGGTTGAGCGCTCTCCTCTATGAAACCCAGGATGGACAGACAAGCATTACATGTTGAATGTCCAGACCCCCTCAGTCGGTGGCATGCAAGGGAGGAAATAAAGCATTTACAAAGTTCTGGATTGTGAGACACAAAATCACCAGAACAAAAGTATGGAACTTAACTTTTGAGCAGCTTCAGGTGTCATCAGAGACCTCCTCTCTCAGCCATGAAGACATGGGAGAAGACAGATCCACAGTGACAGCCGCCCTTGTCCACCTAAACTGTTCTGGGAGCTAGTTCAGAGCTGGTGCCAAATTTGGAAAGAGTTCTTTCTATTTCCAAGGTCAAAGAACTGGTTCCAGCCTGGCACCAATAATCTCTGTCCCCACGCATGAAAGACGTGGGGACAGAGACAGAAAGAAAGGAGGTTAGGGAACTTGTATGAACTGTAGCTCAAATGAACAGGATCAGCTATAAAGCTGTGCAACATGGTTAATAGATTTTTTTCCCTACAACTGATCATGTAACTATGGTAGAATTGAAAATATGGCTAGGAATTGCAAGGCTGAGAAGAATAGAAACATAGACCTGGAGATCCTGGACGAGGGTGGCAGTAAAAGCAGAGTCTCAGCAGCAGCAGCACTGAGCTTGATCCAGGATGAAGTGGCTGAGCGCTCTCCTCTACGTCACCCAGGATGGACAGACAAGCACTAGATGTTGAATGTCCAGACCCCCTCAATTGGTGGCATGCTAGGGAGAAAATACATCATTTACAAAGTTCTGGATTGTGAGACACAAACTACTAAGAATTAGAGTATGGAACTTAACTTTTGAGCAGCTTCAGGTGTCATCAGAGACCTCCTCTCTCGGCCATGAAGACATGGGAGAAGACAGATCCACAGTGACAGCCGCCCTTGTCCACCTAAACTGTTCTGGAAGATAGTTCAGAGCCGGCGCCAAATTTGGAAAGAGTTCTTTCTATTTCCAAGGACAAAGAACTGTTTCCAGCCTGGCACCAACAATCTCTGTCCCCACGCATGAAAGACGTGGGGACAGAGATAGAGAGAAAGGAGGTTAGGGAACTTGTATGAACTGTAGCTCAAATGAACAGGATCAGCTATAAAGCTGAAAAATATGGTTGATTGATTTTTTCCTACGCAACTGATCATGTAACTATGGTAGAATTGAAAAGATGGCTAGGAATTGCAAGGTTGAGAAGAATAGAAACATAGACCTGGAGATTCAGGAGGAGGGTGGCAGTAGAAGGAAAGTCTCAGCAGCAGCAGCACTGAGCTTGTTCAAGGATGAAGTGGCTGAGCGCTCTCCTCTACGTCACCCAGGATGGACAGACAGGCACTAGATGTTGAATGTCAAGACCTCCTAAATTGGTGGCATGCTAGGGAGAAAATACAGCATTTACAAAGTTCTGGATTGTGAGACACAAAAACACCAGAACAAAAGTATGGAACTTAACTTTTGTGCAGCTTCGGCATCAATAGAGACCTCCTGCCTTGGCCATGAAGACATGGGAGAAGACAGATCCACAGTGACAGCCGCCCTTGTCCACCTAAACTGTTCTGGGAGTAAGTTCAGAGCTGGTGCCAAATTTGGAAAGAGTTCTTTCTATTTCCAAGGACAAAGAACTAGTTCCAGCCTGGCACCAACAATCTCTGTCCCCAAGCATGGAAGACGTGGGGACAGAGACAGAAAGAAAGGAGGTTAGGGAACTTGTATGAACTGTAGCTCAAATGAAAAAGATCAGCTATAAAGCTGAAAAACATGGTGGATAGATTTTTTCCTACGCAACTGATCATGTAAGTATGGTAGAATTGAAAAGATGGCAAGGAATTGCAAGGCTGAGAAGAATAGAAACATAGACCTGAAGTCCTGGACGGGGTGGCAGTAGAAGCAGAGTCTCAGCAGCAGCAGCACTGAGCTTGATCCAGGATGAAGTGGCTGAGCGCTCTCCTCTACGTCACCCAGGATGGAAAGACAAGCACGAGATATTCAATGTCCAGACCCTCTCAGTTGGTGGCACACTAGGGAGGAAATACAGCATTTACAAAGTTCTGGATTGTGAGACACAAAATAATCAGAATTACACGATGGAACTTAACTTTTGAGCAGCTTCAGGTGTCATCAGAGACCTCCTCTCTTGGCCATGAAGACATGGGAGAAGACAGATACAAAGTGACAGCTGCCCTTGTCCACCAAAACATTTCTGGGAGCTAGTTCAGAGCCGGCGCCAAAGTTGGAAAGAGTTGTTTCTATTTCCAAGGAAAAAGAACTGGTTCCAGCCTGGCACCAACAATCTCTGTCCCCACGCATGAAAGACGTGGGGACAGAGACAGAAAGAAAGGAGGTAAGGGAACTTGTATGAACTGTAGCTCAAATGAACAGGATCAGCTATAAAGCTGTGCAACATGGTTAATAGATTTTTTTCCCTACAACTGATCATGTAACTATGGTAGAATTGAAAAGATGGCTAGGAATTGCAAAGCTGAGAAGAATAGAAACATAGACCTGGAGATCCTGGACGAGGGTGGCAGTAGAAGCAGAGTCTCAGCAGCAGCAGCACTGAGCTTGATCCAGGATGAAGTGGCTGAGCGCTCTCCTCTACGTCACCCAGGATGGAAAGACAAGCACTAGATGTTGAATGTCCAGACCCCTTCAGTTGGTGGCATGCAAGGGAGGAAATACAGCATTTACAAAGTTCTGGATTGTGAGACACAAAATCAAAGGAACAAAAGTATGGAACTTAAATTTTGAGCAGCTTCAGGTGTCATCAGAGGCCTCCTCTCTCGGCCATGAAGACATGGGAGAAGACAGATCCACAGTGACAGCCGCCCTTGTCCACCTAAACTGTTCTGGGAGCTAGTTCAGAGCCGGCGCCAAAGTTGAAAACAGTTCTTTCTATTTCCAAGGACAAAGAACTGGTTCCAGCCTGGCACCAACAATCTCTGTCCCCACGCATGAAAGAGGTGGGGAAAGAGACAGAAAGAAAGGAGGATAGGGAAGTTGTATGAACTGGAGCTCAAATGAACAGGATCAGCTATAAAGCTGTGCAACATGGTTAATAGATTTTTTTCCCTACAACTGATCATGTAACTATGGTAGAATTGAAAAGATGGCTAGGAATTGCAAGGCTGAGAAGAATAGAAACATAGACCTGGAGATCCAGGAGGAGGGTGGCAGTAGAAGGAAAGTCTCAGCAGCAGCAGCACTCGGCTTGATCCAGGATGAAGTGGTTGAGCGCTCTCCCCTATGAAACCCAGGATGGACAGACAAGCATTACATGTTGAATGTCCAGACCCCCTCAGTTGGTGGCATGCAAGGGAGGAAATACAGCATTTACAAAGTTCTGGATTGTGAGACACAAAATCACCAGAACAAAAGTATGGAACTTATCTTTTGAGCAGCTTCAGGTGTCATCAGAGACCACCTCTCTCGGCCATGAAGACATGGGAGAAGACAGATCCACAGTGACAGCCGCCCTTGTCCACCTAAACTGTTCTGGGAGCTAGTTCAGAGCTGGTGCCAAAGTTGGAAACAGTGCTTTCTATTTCCAAGGTCAAAGAACTGGTTCCAGCCTGGCAACAATAATCTCTGTCCCCACGCATGAAAGACGTGGGGACAGAGACAGAAAGAAAGGAGGTTAGGGAACTTGTATGAACTGTAGCTCAAATGAACAGGATCAGCTATAAAGCTGAAAAATATGGTTGATTGATTTTTTCCTACGCAACTGATCATGTAACTATGGTAGAATTTAAAAGATGGCAAGGAATTGCTAGGTTGAGAAGAATAGAAACATAGACCTGGAGATCCAGGAGGAGGGTGGCAGTAGAAGGAAAGTCTCAGCAGCAGCAGCACTCGGCTTGATCCAGGATGAAGTGGTTGAGCGCTCTCCTCTATGAAACCCAGGATGGACAGACAAGCATTACATGTTGAATGTCCAGACCCCCTCAGTCGGTGGCATGCAAGGGAGGAAATAAAGCATTTACAAAGTTCTGGATTGTGAGACACAAAATCACCAGAACAAAAGTATGGAACTTAACTTTTGAGCAGCTTCAGGTGTCATCAGAGACCTCCTCTCTCAGCCATGAAGACATGGGAGAAGACAGATCCACAGTGACAGCCGCCCTTGTCCACCTAAACTGTTCTGGGAGCTAGTTCAGAGCTGGTGCCAAATTTGGAAAGAGTTCTTTCTATTTCCAAGGTCAAAGAACTGGTTCCAGCCTGGCACCAATAATCTCTGTCCCCACGCATGAAAGACGTGGGGACAGAGATAGAGAGAAAGGAGGTTAGGGAACTTGTATGAACTGTAGCTCAAATGAACAGGATCAGCTATAAAGCTGAAAAATATGGTTGATTGATTTTTTCCTACGCAACTGATCATGTAACTATGGTAGAATTGAAAAGATGGCTAGGAATTGCAAGGTTGAGAAGAATAGAAACATAGACCTGGAGATTCAGGAGGAGGGTGGCAGTAGAAGGAAAGTCTCAGCAGCAGCAGCACTGAGCTTGTTCCAGGATGAAGTGGCTGAGCGCTCTCCTCTACGTCACCCAGGATGGACAGACAGGCACTAGATGTTGAATGTCAAGACCTCCTAAATTGGTGGCATGCTAGGGAGAAAATACAGCATTTACAAAGTTCTGGATTGTGAGACACAAAAACACCAGAACAAAAGTATGGAACTTAACTTTTGTGCAGCTTCGGCATCAATAGAGACCTCCTGCCTTGGCCATGAAGACATGGGAGAAGACAGATCCACAGTGACAGCCGCCCTTGTCCACCTAAACTGTTCTGGGAGTAAGTTCAGAGCTGGTGCCAAATTTGGAAAGAGTTCTTTCTATTTCCAAGGACAAAGAACTAGTTCCAGCCTGGCACCAACAATCTCTGTCCCCAAGCATGGAAGACGTGGGGACAGAGACAGAAAGAAAGGAGGTTAGGGAACTTGTATGAACTGTAGCTCAAATGAAAAAGATCAGCTATAAAGCTGAAAAACATGGTGGATAGATTTTTTCCTACGCAACTGATCATGTAAGTATGGTAGAATTGAAAAGATGGCAAGGAATTGCAAGGCTGAGAAGAATAGAAACATAGACCTGAAGTCCTGGACGGGGTGGCAGTAGAAGCAGAGTCTCAGCAGCAGCAGCACTGAGCTTGATCCAGGATGAAGTGGCTGAGCGCTCTCCTCTACGTCACCCAGGATGGAAAGACAAGCACGAGATATTCAATGTCCAGACCCTCTCAGTTGGTGGCACACTAGGGAGGAAATACAGCATTTACAAAGTTCTGGATTGTGAGACACAAAATAATCAGAATTACACGATGGAACTTAACTTTTGAGCAGCTTCAGGTGTCATCAGAGACCTCCTCTCTTGGCCATGAAGACATGGGAGAAGACAGATACAAAGTGACAGCTGCCCTTGTCCACCAAAACATTTCTGGGAGCTAGTTCAGAGCCGGCGCCAAAGTTGGAAAGAGTTGTTTCTATTTCCAAGGAAAAAGAACTGGTTCCAGCCTGGCACCAACAATCTCTGTCCCCACGCATGAAAGACGTGGGGACAGAGACAGAAAGAAAGGAGGTAAGGGAACTTGTATGAACTGTAGCTCAAATGAACAGGATCAGCTATAAAGCTGTGCAACATGGTTAATAGATTTTTTTCCCTACAACTGATCATGTAACTATGGTAGAATTGAAAAGATGGCTAGGAATTGCAAAGCTGAGAAGAATAGAAACATAGACCTGGAGATCCTGGACGAGGGTGGCAGTAGAAGCAGAGTCTCAGCAGCAGCAGCACTGAGCTTGATCCAGGATGAAGTGGCTGAGCGCTCTCCTCTACGTCACCCAGGATGGAAAGACAAGCACTAGATGTTGAATGTCCAGACCCCTTCAGTTGGTGGCATGCAAGGGAGGAAATACAGCATTTACAAAGTTCTGGATTGTGAGACACAAAATCAAAGGAACAAAAGTATGGAACTTAAATTTTGAGCAGCTTCAGGTGTCATCAGAGGCCTCCTCTCTCGGCCATGAAGACATGGGAGAAGACAGATCCACAGTGACAGCCGCCCTTGTCCACCTAAACTGTTCTGGGAGCTAGTTCAGAGCCGGCGCCAAAGTTGAAAACAGTTCTTTCTATTTCCAAGGACAAAGAACTGGTTCCAGCCTGGCACCAACAATCTCTGTCCCCACGCATGAAAGAGGTGGGGAAAGAGACAGAAAGAAAGGAGGATAGGGAAGTTGTATGAACTGGAGCTCAAATGAACAGGATCAGCTATAAAGCTGTGCAACATGGTTAATAGATTTTTTTCCCTACAACTGATCATGTAACTATGGTAGAATTGAAAAGATGGCTAGGAATTGCAAGGCTGAGAAGAATAGAAACATAGACCTGGAGATCCAGGAGGAGGGTGGCAGTAGAAGGAAAGTCTCAGCAGCAGCAGCACTCGGCTTGATCCAGGATGAAGTGGTTGAGCGCTCTCCCCTATGAAACCCAGGATGGACAGACAAGCATTACATGTTGAATGTCCAGACCCCCTCAGTTGGTGGCATGCAAGGGAGGAAATACAGCATTTACAAAGTTCTGGATTGTGAGACACAAAATCACCAGAACAAAAGTATGGAACTTATCTTTTGAGCAGCTTCAGGTGTCATCAGAGACCACCTCTCTCGGCCATGAAGACATGGGAGAAGACAGATCCACAGTGACAGCCGCCCTTGTCCACCTAAACTGTTCTGGGAGCTAGTTCAGAGCTGGTGCCAAAGTTGGAAACAGTGCTTTCTATTTCCAAGGTCAAAGAACTGGTTCCAGCCTGGCAACAATAATCTCTGTCCCCACGCATGAAAGACGTGGGGACAGAGACAGAAAGAAAGGAGGTTAGGGAACTTGTATGAACTGTAGCTCAAATGAACAGGATCAGCTATAAAGCTGAAAAATATGGTTGATTGATTTTTTCCTACGCAACTGATCATGTAACTATGGTAGAATTTAAAAGATGGCAAGGAATTGCTAGGTTGAGAAGAATAGAAACATAGACCTGGAGATCCAGGAGGAGGGTGGCAGTAGAAGGAAAGTCTCAGCAGCAGCAGCACTCGGCTTGATCCAGGATGAAGTGGTTGAGCGCTCTCCTCTATGAAACCCAGGATGGACAGACAAGCATTACATGTTGAATGTCCAGACCCCCTCAGTCGGTGGCATGCAAGGGAGGAAATACAGCATTTACAAAGTTCTGGATTGTGAGACACAAAATCACCAGAACAAAAGTATGGAACTTAACTTTTGAGCAGCTTCAGGTGTCATCAGAGACCTCCTCTCTCAGCCATGAAGACATGGGAGAAGACAGATCCACAGTGACAGCCGCCCTTGTCCACCTAAACTGTTCTGGGAGCTAGTTCAGAGCTGGTGCCAAATTTGGAAAGAGTTCTTTCTATTTCCAAGGTCAAAGAACTGGTTCCAGCCTGGCACCAATAATCTCTGTCCCCACGCATGAAAGACGTGGGGACAGAGACAGAAAGAAAGGAGGTTAGGGAACTTGTATGAACTGTAGCTCAAATGAACAGGATCAGCTATAAAGCTGTGCAACATGGTTAATAGATTTTTTTCCCTACAACTGATCATGTAACTATGGTAGAATTGAAAAGATGGCTAGGAATTGCAAGGCTGAGAAGAATAGAAACATAGACCTGGAGATCCTGGACGAGGGTGGCAGTAAAAGCAGAGTCTCAGCAGCAGCAGCACTGAGCTTGATCCAGGATGAAGTGGCTGAGCGCTCTCCTCTACGTCACCCAGGATGGACAGACAAGCACTAGATGTTGAATGTCCAGACCCCCTCAATTGGTGGCATGCTAGGGAGAAAATACATCATTTACAAAGTTCTGGATTGTGAGACACAAACTACTAAGAATTAGAGTATGGAACTTAACTTTTGAGCAGCTTCAGGTGTCATCAGAGACCTCCTCTCTCGGCCATGAAGACATGGGAGAAGACAGATCCACAGTGACAGCCGCCCTTGTCCACCTAAACTGTTCTGGAAGATAGTTGAGAGCCGGCGCCAAATTTGGAAAGAGTTCTTTCTATTTCCAAGGACAAAGAACTGTTTCCAGCCTGGCACCAACAATCTCTGTCCCCACGCATGAAAGACGTGGGGACAGAGATAGAGAGAAAGGAGGTTAGGGAACTTGTATGAACTGTAGCTCAAATGAACAGGATCAGCTATAAAGCTGAAAAATATGGTTGATTGATTTTTTCCTACGCAACTGATCATGTAACTATGGTAGAATTGAAAAGATGGCGAGAAATTGCAAGGCTGAGAAGAATAGAAACATAGACCTGGAGATCCTGGACGAGGGTGGCAGTAGAAGCAGAATCTCAGCAGCAGCAGCACTGAGCTTGATCCAGGATGAAGTGGCTGAGCGCTCTCCTCTACGTCACCCAGGATGGACAGACAAGCACTCGATGTTGAATGTCCAGACCCCTTCGGTTGGTGGCATGCAAGGGACGAAATACAGCATTTACAAAGTTCTGGATTGTGAGACACAAAATCAAAGGAACAAAAGTATGGAACTTAACTTTTGAGCAGCTTCAGGTGTCATCAGAGACCTCCTCTCTCAGCCATGAAGACATGGGAGAAGACAGATCCACAGTGACAGCCGCCCTTGTCCACCTAAACTGTTCTGGGAGCTAGTTCAGAGCTGGTGCCAAATTTGGAAAGAGTTCTTTCTATTTCCAAGGTCAAAGAACTGGTTCCAGCCTGGCACCAATAATCTCTGTCCCCACGCATGAAAGACGTGGGGACAGAGACAGAAAGAAAGGAGGTTAGGGAACTTGTATGAACTGTAGCTAAAATGAACAGGATCAGCTATAAAGCTGTGCAACATGGTTAATAGATTTTTTTCCCTACAACTGATCATGTAACTATGGTAGAATTGAAAAGATGGCTAGGAATTGCAAGGCTGAGAAGAATAGAAACATAGACCTGGAGAACCAGGAGGAGGGTGGCAGTAGAAGGAAAGTCTCAGCAGCAGCAGCACTCGGCTTGATCCAGGATGAAGTGGTTGAGCGCTCTTCCCGATGAAACCCAGGATGGACAGACAAGCATTACATGTTGAATGTCCAGACCCCCTCAGCTGGTGGCATGCAAGGGAGGAAATACAGCATTTACAAAGTTCTGGATTGTGAGACACAAAATCACCAGAACAAAAGTATGGAACTTATCTTTTGAGCAGCTTCAGGTGTCATCAGAGACCACCTCTCTCGGCCATGAAGACATGGGAGAAGACAGATCCACAGTGACAGCAGCCCTTGTCCACCTAAACTGTTCTGGGAGCAAGTTCAGAGATGGTGCCAAAGTTGGAAACGGTGCTTTCTATTTCCAAGGTCAAAGAACTGGTTCCAGCCTGGCACCAATAATCTCTGTCCCCACGCATGAAAGACGTGGGGACAGAGACAGAAAGAAAGGAGGTTAGGGAACTTGTATGAACTGTAGCTCAAATGAACAGGATCAGCTATAAAGCTGAAAAATATGGTTGATTGATTTTTTCCTACAACTGATCATGTAACTATGGTAGAATTTAAAAGATGGCAAGGAATTGCGAGGTTGAGAAGAATAGAAACATAGACCTGGAGATCCAGGAGGAGGGTGGCAGTAGAAGGAAAGTCTCAGCAGCAGCAGCACTCGGCTTGATCCAGGATGAAGTGGTTGAGCGCTCTCCTCTATGAAACCCAGGATGGACAGACAAGCATTACATGTTGAATGTCCAGACCCCCTCAGTCGGTGGCATGCAAGGGAGGAAATACAGCATTTACAAAGTTCTGGATTGTGAGACACAAAATACTAAGAATTAGAGTATGGAACTTAACTTTTGAGCAGCTTCAGGTGTCATAAGAGACCTCCTCTCTCGGCCATGAAGACATGGGAGAAGACAGATCCACAGTGACAGCCGCCCTTGTCCACCTAAACTGTTCTGGAAGATAGTTGAGAGCCGGCGCCAAATTTGGAAAGAGTTCTTTCTATTTCCAAGGACAAAGAACTGTTTCCAGCCTGGCACCAACAATCTCTGTCCCCACGCATGAAAGACGTGGGGACAGAGATAGAGAGAAAGGAGGTTAGGGAACTTGTATGAACTGTAGCTCAAATGAACAGGATCAGCTATAAAGCTGAAAAATATGGTTGATTGATTTTTTCCTACGCAACTGATCATGTAACTATGGTAGAATTGAAAAGATGGCGAGAAATTGCAAGGCTGAGAAGAAAAGAAACATAGACCTGGAGATCCTGGACGAGGGTGGCAGTAGAAGCAGAATCTCAGCAGCAGCAGCACTGAGCTTGATCCAGGATGAAGTGGCTGAGCGCTCTCCTCTACGTCACCCAGGATGGACAGACAAGCACTCGATGTTGAATGTCCAGACCCCTTCGGTTGGTGGCATGCAAGGGACGAAATACAGCATTTACAAAGTTCTGGATTGTGAGACACAAAATCACCAGAACAAAAGTATGGAACTTAACTTTTGAGCAGCTTCAGGTGTCATCAGAGACCTCCTCTCTCAGCCATGAAGACATGGGAGAAGACAGATCCACAGTGACAGCCGCCCTTGTCCACCTAAACTGTTCTGGGAGCTAGTTCAGAGCTGGTGCCAAATTTGGAAAGAGTTCTTTCTATTTCCAAGGTCAAAGAACTGGTTCCAGCCTGGCACCAATAATCTCTGTCCCCACGCATGAAAGACGTGGGGACAGAGACAGAAAGAAAGGAGGTTAGGGAACTTGTATGAACTGTAGCTCAAATGAACAGGATCAGCTATAAAGCTGAAAAATATGGTTGATTGATTTTTTCCTACGCAACTGATCATGTAACTATGGTAGAATTTAAAAGATGGCAAGGAATTGCTAGGTTGACAAGAATAGAAACATAGACCTGGAGATCCAGGAGGAGGGTGGCAGTAGAAGGAAAGTCTCAGCAGCAGCAGCACTCGGCTTGATCCAGGATGAAGTGGTTGAGCGCTCTCCTCTATGAAACCCAGGATGGACAGACAAGCATTACATGTTGAATGTCCAGACCCCCTAAGTCGGTGGCATGCAAGGGAGGAAATACAGCATTTACAAAGTTCTGGATTGTGAGACACAAAATCACCAGAACAAAAGTATGGAACTTAACTTTTGAGCAGCTTCAGGTGTCATCAGAGACCTCCTCTCTCAGCCATGAAGACATGGGAGAAGACAGATCCACAGTGACAGCCGCCCTTGTCCACCTAAACTGTTCTGGGAGCTAGTTCAGAGCTGGTACCAAATTTGGAAAGAGTTCTTTCTATTTCCAAGGTCAAAGAACTGGTTCCAGCCTGGCACCAATAATCTCTGTCCCCACGCATGAAAGACGTGGGGACAGAGACAGAAAGAAAGGAGGTTAGGGAACTTGTATGAACTGTAGCTCAAATGAACAGGATCAGCTATAAAGCTGTGCAACATGGTTAATAGATTTTTTTCCCTACAACTGATCATGTAACTATGGTAGAATTGAAAAGATGGCTAGGAATTGAAAAGGCTGAGAAGAATAGAAACATAGACCTGGAGATCCTGGACGAGGGTGGCAGTAAAAGCAGAGTCTCAGCAGCAGCAGCACTGAGCTTGATCCAGGATGAAGTGGCTGAGCGCTCTCCTCTACGTCACCCAGGATGGACAGACAAGCACTAGATGTTGAATGTCCAGACCCCTCAATTGGTGGCATGCTAGGGAGAAAATACATCATTTACAAAGTTCTGGATTGTGAGACACAAAATACTAAGAATTAGAGTATGGAACTTAACTTTTGAGCAGCTTCAGGTGTCATCAGAGACCTCCTCTCTCGGCCATGAAGACATGGGAGAAGACAGATCCACAGTGACAGCCGCCCTTGTCCACCTAAACTGTTCTGGAAGATAGTTCAGAGCCGGCGCCAAATTTGGAAAGAGTTCTTTCTATTTCCAAGGACAAAGAACTGGTTCCAGCCTGGCACCAACAATCTCTGTCCCCACGCATGAAAGACGTGGGGACAGAGATAGAGAGAAAGGAGGTTAGGGAACTTGTATGAACTGTAGCTCAAATGAACAGGATCAGCGATAAAGCTGAAAAATATGGTTGATTGATTTTTTCCTACGCAACTGATCATGTAACTATGGTAGAATTGAAAAGATGGCGAGAAATTGCAAGGCTGAGAAGAATAGAAACATAGACCTGGAGATCCTGGACGAGGGTGGCAGTAGAAGCAGAATCTCAGCAGCAGCAGCACTGAGCTTGATCCAGGATGAAGTGGCTGAGCGCTCTCCTCTACGTCACCCAGGATGGACAGACAAGCACTCGATGTTGAATGTCCAGACCCCTTCGGTTGGTGGCATGCAAGGAACGAAATACAGCATTTACAAAGTTCTGGATTGTGAGACACAAAATCACCAGAACAAAAGTATGGAACTTAACTTTTGAGCAGCTTCAGGTGTCATCAGAGACCTCCTCTCTCAGCCATGAAGACATGGGAGAAGACAGATCCACAGTGACAGCCGCCCTTGTCCACCTAAACTGTTCTGGGAGCTAGTTCAGAGCTGGTGCCAAATTTGGAAAGAGTTCTTTCTATTTCCAAGGTCAAAGAACTGGTTCCAGCCTGGCACCAATAATCTCTGTCCCCACGCATGAAAGACGTTGGGACAGAGACAGAAAGAAAGGAGGTTAGGGAACTTGTATGAACTGTAGCTCAAATGAACAGGATCAGCTATAAAGCTGAAAAATATGGTTGACTGATTTTTTCCTACGCAACTGATCATGTAACTATGGTAGAATTTAAAAGATGGCAAGGAATTGCTAGGTTGAGAAGAATAGAAACATAGACCTGGAGATCCAGGAGGAGGGTGGCAGTAGAAGGAAAGTCTCAGCAGCAGCAGCACTCGGCTTGATCCAGGATGAAGTGGTTGAGCGCTCTCCTCTATTAAACCCAGGATGGACAGACAAGCATTACATGTTGAATGTCCAGACCCCCTCAGTCGGTGGCATGCAAGGGAGGAAATACAGCATTTACAAAGTTCTGGATTGTGAGACACAAAATCACCAGAACAAAAGTATGGAACTTAACTTTTGAGCAGCTTCAGGTGTCATCAGAGACCTCCTCTCTCAGCCATGAAGACATGGGAGAAGACAGATCCACAGTGACAGCCGCCCTTGTCCACCTAAACTGTTCTGGGAGCTAGTTCAGAGCTGGTACCAAATTTGGAAAGAGTTCTTTCTATTTCCAAGGTCAAAGAACTGGTTCCAGCCTGGCACCAATAATCTCTGTCCCCACGCATGAAAGACGTGGGGACAGAGACAGAAAGAAAGGAGGTTAGGGAACTTGTATGAACTGTAGCTCAAATGAACAGGATCAGCTATAAAGCTGTGCAACATGGTTAATAGATTTTTTTCCCTACAACTGATCATGTAACTATGGTAGAATTGAAAAGATGGCTAGGAATTGAAAAGGCTGAGAAGAATAGAAACATAGACCTGGAGATCCTGGACGAGGGTGGCAGTAAAAGCAGAGTCTCAGCAGCAGCAGCACTGAGCTTGATCCAGGATGAAGTGGCTGAGCGCTCTCCTCTACGTCACCCAGGATGGACAGACAAGCACTAGATGTTGAATGTCCAGACCCCTCAATTGGTGGCATGCTAGGGAGAAAATACATCATTTACAAAGTTCTGGATTGTGAGACACAAAATACTAAGAATTAGAGTATGGAACTTAACTTTTGAGCAGCTTCAGGTGTCATCAGAGACCTCCTCTCTCGGCCATGAAGACATGGGAGAAGACAGATCCACAGTGACAGCCGCCCTTGTCCACCTAAACTGTTCTGGAAGATAGTTCAGAGCCGGCGCCAAATTTGGAAAGAGTTCTTTCTATTTCCAAGGACAAAGAACTGTTTCCAGCCTGGCACCAACAATCTCTGTCCCCACGCATGAAAGACGTGGGGACAGAGATAGAGAGAAAGGAGGTTAGGGAACTTGTATGAACTGTAGCTCAAATGAACAGGATCAGCTATAAAGCTGAAAAATATGGTTGATTGATTTTTTCCTACGCAACTGATCATGTAACTATGGTAGAATTGAAAAGATGGCGAGAAATTGCAAGGCTGAGAAGAATAGAAACATAGACCTGGAGATCCTGGACGAGGGTGGCAGTAGAAGCAGAATCTCAGCAGCAGCAGCACTGAGCTTGATCCAGGATGAAGTGGCTGAGCGCTCTCCTCTACGTCACCCAGGATGGACAGACAAGCACTCGATGTTGAATGTCCAGACCCCTTCGGTTGGTGGCATGCAAGGAACGAAATACAGCATTTACAAAGTTCTGGATTGTGAGACACAAAATCACCAGAACAAAAGTATGGAACTTAACTTTTGAGCAGCTTCAGGTGTCATCAGAGACCTCCTCTCTCAGCCATGAAGACATGGGAGAAGACAGATCCACAGTGACAGCCGCCCTTGTCCACCTAAACTGTTCTGGGAGCTAGTTCAGAGCTGGTGCCAAATTTGGAAAGAGTTCTTTCTATTTCCAAGGTCAAAGAACTGGTTCCAGCCTGGCACCAATAATCTCTGTCCCCACGCATGAAAGACGTGGGGACAGAGACAGAAAGAAAGGAGGTTAGGGAACTTGTATGAACTGTAGCTCAAATGAACAGGATCAGCTATAAAGCTGAAAAATATGGTTGACTGATTTTTTCCTACGCAACTGATCATGTAACTATGGTAGAATTTAAAAGATGGCAAGGAATTGCTAGGTTGAGAAGAATAGAAACATAGACCTGGAGATCCAGGAGGAGGGTGGCAGTAGAAGGAAAGTCTCAGCAGCAGCAGCACTCGGCTTGATCCAGGATGAAGTGGTTGAGCGCTCTCCTCTATTAAACCCAGGATGGACAGACAAGCATTACATGTTGAATGTCCAGACCCCCTCAGTCGGTGGCATGCAAGGGAGGAAATACAGCATTTACAAAGTTCTGGATTGTGAGACACAAAATCACCAGAACAAAAGTATGGAACTTAACTTTTGAGCAGCTTCAGGTGTCATCAGAGACCTCCTCTCTCAGCCATGAAGACATGGGAGAAGACAGATCCACAGTGACAGCCGCCCTTGTCCACCTAAACTGTTCTGGGAGCTAGTTCAGAGCTGGTACCAAATTTGGAAAGAGTTCTTTCTATTTCCAAGGTCAAAGAACTGGTTCCAGCCTGGCACCAATAATCTCTGTCCCCACGCATGAAAGACGTGGGGACAGAGACAGAAAGAAAGGAGGTTAGGGAACTTGTATGAACTGTAGCTCAAATGAACAGGATCAGCTATAAAGCTGTGCAACATGGTTAATAGATTTTTTTCCCTACAACTGATCATGTAACTATGGTAGAATTGAAAAGATGGCTAGGAATTGAAAAGGCTGAGAAGAATAGAAACATAGACCTGGAGATCCTGGACGAGGGTGGCAGTAAAAGCAGAGTCTCAGCAGCAGCAGCACTGAGCTTGATCCAGGATGAAGTGGCTGAGCGCTCTCCTCTACGTCACCCAGGATGGACAGACAAGCACTAGATGTTGAATGTCCAGACCCCTCAATTGGTGGCATGCTAGGGAGAAAATACATCATTTACAAAGTTCTGGATTGTGAGACACAAAATACTAAGAATTAGAGTATGGAACTTAACTTTTGAGCAGCTTCAGGTGTCATCAGAGACCTCCTCTCTCGGCCATGAAGACATGGGAGAAGACAGATCCACAGTGACAGCCGCCCTTGTCCACCTAAACTGTTCTGGAAGATAGTTCAGAGCCGGCGCCAAATTTGGAAAGAGTTCTTTCTATTTCCAAGGACAAAGAACTGTTTCCAGCCTGGCACCAACAATCTCTGTCCCCACGCATGAAAGACGTGGGGACAGAGATAGAGAGAAAGGAGGTTAGGGAACTTGTATGAACTGTAGCTCAAATGAACAGGATCAGCTATAAAGCTGAAAAATATGGTTGATTGATTTTTTCCTACGCAACTGATCATGTAACTATGGTAGAATTGAAAAGATGGCGAGAAATTGCAAGGCTGAGAAGAATAGAAACATAGACCTGGAGATCCTGGACGAGGGTGGCAGTAGAAGCAGAATCTCAGCAGCAGCAGCACTGAGCTTGATCCAGGATGAAGTGGCTGAGCGCTCTCCTCTACGTCACCCAGGATGGACAGACAAGCACTCGATGTTGAATGTCCAGACCCCTTCGGTTGGTGGCATGCAAGGAACGAAATACAGCATTTACAAAGTTCTGGATTGTGAGACACAAAATCACCAGAACAAAAGTATGGAACTTAACTTTTGAGCAGCTTCAGGTGTCATCAGAGACCTCCTCTCTCAGCCATGAAGACATGGGAGAAGACAGATCCACAGTGACAGCCGCCCTTGTCCACCTAAACTGTTCTGGGAGCTAGTTCAGAGCTGGTGCCAAATTTGGAAAGAGTTCTTTCTATTTCCAAGGTCAAAGAACTGGTTCCAGCCTGGCACCAATAATCTCTGTCCCCACGCATGAAAGACGTGGGGACAGAGACAGAAAGAAAGGAGGTTAGGGAACTTGTATGAACTGTAGCTCAAATGAACAGGATCAGCTATAAAGCTGAAAAATATGGTTGATTGATTTTTTCCTACGCAACTGATCATGTAACTATGGTAGAATTTAAAAGATGGCAAGGAATTGCTAGGTTGAGAAGAATAGAAACATAGACCTGGAGATCCAGGAGGAGGGTGGCAGTAGAAGGAAAGTCTCAGAAGCAGCAGCACTCGGCTTGATCCAGGATGAAGTGGTTGAGCGCTCTCCTCTATGAAACCCAGGATGGACAGACAAGCATTACATGTTGAATGTCCAGACCCCCTCAGTCGGTGGCATGCAAGGGAGGAAATACAGCATTTACAAAGTTCTGGATTGTGAGACACAAAATCACCAGAACAAAATTATGGAACTTAACTTTTGAGCAGCTTCAGGTGTCATCAGAGACCTCCTCTCTCAGCCATGAAGACATGGGAGAAGACAGATCCACAGTGACAGCCGCCCTTGTCCACCTAAACTGTTCTGGGAGCTAGTTCAGAGCTGGTACCAAATTTGGAAAGAGTTCTTTCTATTTCCAAGGTCAAAGAACTGGTTCCAGCCTGGCACCAATAATCTCTGTCCCCACGCATGAAAGACGTGGGGACAGAGACAGAAAGAAAGGAGGTTAGGGAACTTGTATGAACTGTAGCTCAAATGAACAGGATCAGCTATAAAGCTGTGCAACATGGTTAATAGATTTTTTTCCCTACAACTGATCATGTAACTATGGTAGAATTGAAAAGATGGCTAGGAATTGAAAAGGCTGAGAAGAATAGAAACATAGACCTGGAGATCCTGGACGAGGGTGGCAGTAAAAGCAGAGTCTCAGCAGCAGCAGCACTGAGCTTGATCCAGGATGAAGTGGCTGAGCGCTCTCCTCTACGTCACCCAGGATGGACAGACAAGCACTAGATGTTGAATGTCCAGACCCCCTCAATTGGTGGCATGCTAGGGAGAAAATACATCATTTACAAAGTTCTGGATTGTGAGACACAAAATACTAAGAATTAGAGTATGGAACTTAACTTTTGAGCAGCTTCAGGTGTCATCAGAGACCTCCTCTCTCGGCCATGAAGACATGGGAGAAGACAGATCCACAGTGACAGCCGCCCTTGTCCACCTAAACTGTTCTGGAAGATAGTTCAGAGCCGGCGCCAAATTTGGAAAGAGTTCTTTCTATTTCCAAGGACAAAGAACTGTTTCCAGCCTGACACCAACAATCTCTCATACAAGTTCCCTAACCTCCTTTCTCTCTATCTCTGTCCCCACGTCTTTCATGCGTGGGGACAGAGATAGAGAGAAAGGAGGTTAGGGAACTTGTATGAACTGTAGCTCAAATGAAAAAGATCAGCTATAAAGCTGAAAAATATGGTTGATTGATTTTTTCCTACGCAACTGATCATGTAACTATGGTAGGATTGAAAAGATGGCGAGAAATTGCAAGGCTGAGAAGAATAGAAACATAGACCTGGAGATCCTGGACGAGGGTGGCAGTAGAAGCAGAATCTCAGCAGCAGCAGCACTGAGCTTGATCCAGGATGAAGTGGCTGAGCGCTCTCCTCTACGTCACCCAGGATGGATAGACAAGCACTCGATGTTGAATGTCCAGACCCCTTCGGTTGGTGGCATGCAAGGGAAAAAATACAGCATTTACAAAGTTCTGGATTGTGAGACACAAAATCAAAGGAACAAAAGTATGGAACTTAACTTTTGAGCAGCTTCAGGTGTCATCAGAGACCTCCTCTCTCAGCCATGAAGACATGGGAGAAGACAGATCCACAGTGACAGCCGCCCTTGTCCACCTAAACTGTTCTGGGAGCTAGTTCAGAGCTGGTGCCAAATTTGGAAAGAGTTCTTTCTATTTCCAAGGTCAAAGAACTGGTTCCAGCCTGGCACCAATAATCTCTGTCCCCACGCATGAAAGACGTGGGGACAGAGATAGAGAGAAAGGAGGTTAGGGAACTTGTATGAACTGTAGCTCAAATGAACAGGATCAGCTATAAAGCTGAAAAATATGGTTGATTGATTTTTTCCTACGCAACTGATCATGGAACTATGGTAGAATTGAAAAGATGGCTAGTAATTTCTAGGTTGAGAAGAATAGAAACATAGACCTGGAGATTCAGGAGGAGGGTGGCAGTAGAAGGACAGTCTCAGCAGCAGCAGCACTGAGCTTGTTCCAGGATGAAGTGGCTGAGCGCTCTCCTCTACGTCACCCAGGATGGACAGACAAGCACTCGATGTTGAATGTCCAGACCGCTTCAGTTGGTGGCATGCAAGGGAGGAAATACAGCATTTACAAAGTTCTGGATTGTGAGACACAAAATTACCAGAACAAAAGTATGGAACTTAACTTTTGAGCAGCTTCAGGTGTCATCAGAGACCTCCTCTCTCGGCCATGAAGACATGGGAGAAGACAGATCCACAGTGACAGCCGCCCTTGTCCACCTAAACTGTTCTGGGAGCTAGTTCAGAGCCGGCGCCAAAGGTGGAAACAGTGCTTTCTATTTCCAAGGTCAAAGAACTGGTTCCAGCCTGGCACCAACAATCTCTGTCCCCACGCATGAAAGACGTGGGGACAGAGATAGAGAGAAAGGAGGTTAGGGAACTTGTATGAACTGTAGCTCAAATGAACAGGATCAGCTATAAAGCTGAAAAATATGGTTGATTGATTTTTTCCTACGCAACTGATCATGGAACTATGGTCGAATTGAAAAGATGGCTAGGAATTGCAAGGCTGAGAAGAATAGAAACATAGACCTGGAGATCCAGGAGGAGGCTGGCAGTAGAAGGAAAGTCTCAGCAGCAGCAGCACTGAGCTTGTTCCAGGATTAAGTGGCTGAGCGCTCTCCTCTACGTCACCCAGGATGGACAGACAAGCACTCGATGTTGAATGTCCAGACCTCCTCAATTGGTTGCATGCTAGGGAGAAAATACAGCATTTACAAAGTTCTGGATGGTGAGACACAAAATCACCAGAACAAAAGTATGGAACTTAACTTTTGAGCAGCTTCAGGTGTCATCAGAGACCTCCTCTCTCGGCCATGAAGACATGGGAGAAGACAGATCCACAGTGACAGCCGCCCTTGTCCACCTAAACTGTTCTGGGAGCTAGTTCAGAGCCGGCGCCAAAGTTGGAAACAGTGCTTTCTATTTCCAAGGTCAAAGAACTGGTTCCAGCCTGGCACCAACAATCTCTGTCCCCACGCATGAAAGACGTGGGGACAGAGATAGAGAGAAAGGAGGTTAGGGAACTTGTATGAACTGTAGCTCAAATGAACAGGATCAGCTATAAAGCTGAAAAATATGGTTGATTGATTTTTTCCTACGCAACTGATCATGTAACTATGGTCGAATTTAAAAGATGGCTAGGAATTTCTAGGTTGAGAAGAATAGAAACATAGACCTGGAGATCCAGGAGGAGGGTGGCAGTAGAAGGAAAGTCTCAGCAGCAGCAGCACTGAGCTTGTTCCAGGATGAAGTGGCTGAGCGCTCTCCTCTACGTCACCCAGGATGGACAGACAAGCACTCGATGTTGAATGTCCAGACCTCCTCAATTGGTGGCATGCTAGGGAGAAAATACAGCATTTACAAAGTTCTGGATGGTGAGACACAAAATCACCAGAACAAAAGTATGGAACTTAACTTTTGAGCAGCTTCAGGTGTCATCAGAGACCTCCTCTCTCGGCCATGAAGACATGGGAGAAGACAGATCCACAGTGACAGCCGCCCTTGTCCACCTAAACTGTTCTGGGAGCTAGTTCAGAGCCGGCGCCAAAGTTGGAAACAGTGCTTTCTATTTCCAAGGTCAAAGAACTGGTTCCAGCCTGGCACCAACAATCTCTGTCCCCACGCATGAAAGACGTGGGGACAGAGATAGAGAGAAAGGAGGTTAGGGAACTTGTATGAACTGTAGCTCAAATGAACAGGATCAGCTATAAAGCTGAAAAATATGGTTGATTGATTTTTTCCTACGCAACTGATCATGGAACTATGGTCGAATTGAAAAGATGGCTAGGAATTGCAAGGCTGAGAAGAATAGAAACATAGACCTGGAGATCCTGGACGGGGTGGCAGTAGAAGCAGAGTCTCAGCAGCAGCAACACTGAGCTTGATCCAGGATGAAGTGGCTGAGCGCTCTCCTCTACGTCACCCAGGATGGACAGACAAGCACTCGATGTTGAATGTCCAGACCTCCTCAGTTGGTGGCATGCAAGGGAGGAAATACAGCATTTACAAAGTTCTGGATTGTGAGACACAAAATCACCAGAACAAAAGTATGGAACTTAACTTTTGAGCAGCTTCAGGTGTCATCAGAGACCTCCTCTCTCGGCCATGAAGACATGGGAGAAGACAGATCCACAGTGACAGCCGCCCTTGTCCACCTAAACTGTTCTGGGAGCTAGTTCAGAGCCGGCGCCAAAGTTGGAAACAGTGCTTTCTATTTCCAAGGTCAAAGAACTGGTTCCAACCTGGCACCAAAAATCTCTGTCCCCACGCATGAAAGACGTGGGGACAGAGATAGAGAGAAAGGAGGTTAGGGAACTTGTATGAACTGTAGCTCAAATGAACAGGATCAGCTATAAAGCTGAAAAATATGGTTGATTGATTTTTTCCTACGCAACTGATCATGGAACTATGGTAGAATTGAAAAGATGGCTAGTAATTTCTAGGTTGAGAAGAATAGAAACATAGACCTGGAGATTCAGGAGGAGGGTGGCAGTAGAAGGAAAGTCTCAGCAGCAGCAGCACTGAGCTTGTTCCAGGATGAAGTGGCTGAGCGCTCTCCTCTACGTCACCCAGGATGGACAGACAAGCACTCGATGTTGAATGTCCAGACCGCTTCAGTTGGTGGCATGCAAGGGAGGAAATACAGCATTTACAAAGTTCTGGATTGTGAGACACAAAATTACCAGAACAAAAGTATGGAACTTAACTTTTGAGCAGCTTCAGGTGTCATCAGAGACCTCCTCTCTCGGCCATGAAGACATGGGAGAAGACAGATCCACAGTGACAGCCGCCCTTGTCCACCTAAACTGTTCTGGGAGCTAGTTCAAAGCCGGCGCCAAAGTTGGAAACAGTGCTTTCTATTTCCAAGGTCAAAGAACTGGTTCCAGCCTGGCACCAACAATCTCTGTCCCCACGCATGAAAGACGTGGGGACAGAGATAGAGAGAAAGGAGGTTAGGGAACTTGTATGAACTGTAGCTCAAATGAACAGGATCAGCTATAAAGCTGAAAAATATGGTTGATTGATTTTTTCCTACGCAACTGATCATGGAACTATGGTCGAATTGAAAAGATGGCTAGGAATTGCAAGGCTGAGAAGAATAGAAACATAGACCTGGAGATCCAGGAGGAGGCTGGCAGTAGAAGGAAAGTCTCAGCAGCAGCAGCACTGAGCTTGTTCCAGGATTAAGTGGCTGAGCGCTCTCCTCTACGTCACCCAGGATGGACAGACAAGCACTCGATGTTGAATGTCCAGACCTCCTCAATTGGTGGCATGCTAGGGAGAAAATACAGCATTTACAAAGTTCTGGATGGTGAGACACAAAATCACCAGAACAAAAGTATGGAACTTAACTTTTGAGCAGCTTCAGGTGTCATCAGAGACCTCCTCTCTCGGCCATGAAGACATGGGAGAAGACAGATCCACAGTGACAGCCGCCCTTGTCCACCTAAACTGTTCTGGGAGCTAGTTCAGAGCCGGCGCCAAAGTTGGAAACAGTGCTTTCTATTTCCAAGGTCAAAGAACTGGTTCCAGCCTGGAACAAACAATCTCTGTCCCCACGCATGAAAGACGTGGGGACAGAGATAGAGAGAAAGGAGGTTAGGGAACTTGTATGAACTGTAGCTCAAATGAACAGGATCAGCTATAAAGCTAAAAAATATGGTTGATTGATTTTTTCCTACGCAACTGATCATGGAACTATGGTAGAATTTAAAAGATGGCTAGGAATTTCTAGGTTGAGAAGAATAGAAACATAGACCTGGAGATCCAGGACGAGGGTGGCAGTAGAAGGAAAGTCTCAGCAGCAGCAGCACTGAGCTTGTTCCAGGATGAAGTGGCTGAGCGCTCTCCTCTACGTCACCCAGGATGGACAGACAAGCACTCGATGTTGAATGTCCAGACCTCCTCAGTTGGTGGCATGCTAGGGAGAAAATACAGCATTTACAAAGTTCTGGATTGTGAGACACAAAATCACCAGAACAAAAGTATGGAACTTAACTTTTGAGCAGCTTCAGGTGTCATCAGAGACCTCCTCTCTCGGCCATGAAGACATGGGAGAAGACAGATCCATAGTGACAGCCGCCCTTGTCCACCTAAACTGTTCTGGGAGCTAGTTCAGAGCCGGCGCCAAAGTTGGAAACAGTGCTTTCTATTTCCAAGGTCAAAGAACTGGTTCCAGCCTGGCACCAACAATCTCTGTCCCCACGCATGAAAGACGTGGGGACAGAGATAGAGAGAAAGGAGGTTAGGGAACTTGTATGAACTGTAGCTCAAATGAACAGGATCAGCTATAAAGCTGAAAAATATGGTTGATTGATTTTTTCCTACGCAACTGATCATGTAACTATGGTAGAATTTAAAAGATGGCTAGGAATTTCTAGGTTGAGAAGAATAGAAACATAGACCTGGAGATCCAGGAGGAGGGTGGCAGTAGAAGGAAAGTCTCAGCAGCAGCAGCACTGAGCTTGTTCCAGGATGAAGTGGCTGAGCGCTCTCCTCTACGTCACCCAGGATGGACAGACAAGCACTCGATGTTGAATGTCCAGACCTCCTCAATTGGTGGCATGCTAGGGAGAAAATACAGCATTTACAAAGTTCTGGATGGTGAGACACAAAATCACCAGAACAAAAGTATGGGACTTAACTTTTGAGCAGCTTCAGGTGTCATCAGAGACCTCCTCTCTCGGCCATGGAGACATGGGAGAAGACAGATCCACAGTGACAGCCGCCCTTGTCCACCTAAACTGTTCTGGGAGCTAGTTCAGAGCCGGCGCCAAAGTTGGAAACAGTGCTTTCTATTTCCAAGGTCAAAGAACTGGTTCCAGCCTGGCACCAACAATCTCTGTCCCCACGCATGAAAGACGTGGGGACAGAGATAGAGAGAAAGGAGGTTAGGGAACTTGTATGAACTGTAGCTCAAATGAACAGGATCAGCTATAAAGCTGAAAAATATGGTTGATTGATTTTTTCCTACGCAACTGATCATGGAACTATGGTCGAATTGAAAAGATGGCTAGGAATTGCAAGGCTGAGAAGAATAGAAACATAGACCTGGAGATCCAGGAGGAGGCTGGCAGTAGAAGGAAAGTCTCAGCAGCAGCAGCACTGAGCTTGTTCCAGGATGAAGTGGCTGAGCGCTCTCCTCTACGTCACCCAGGATGGACAGACAAGCACTCGATGTTGAATGTCCAGACCTCCTCAATTGGTGGCATGCTAGGGAGAAAATACAGCATTTACAAAGTTCTGGATGGTGAGACACAAAATCACCAGAACAAAAGTATGGAACTTAACTTTTGAGCAGCTTCAGGTGTCATCAGAGACCTCCTCTCTCGGCCATGAAGACATGGGAGAAGACAGATCCACAGTGACAGCCGCCCTTGTCCACCTAAACTGTTCTGGGAGCTAGTTCAGAGCCGGCGCCAAAGTTGGAAACAGTGCTTTCTATTTCCAAGGTCAAAGAACTGGTTCCAGCCTGGCACCAACAATCTCTGTCCCCACGCATGAAAGACGTGGGGACAGAGATAGAGAGAAAGGAGGTTAGGGAACTTGTATGAACTGTAGCTCAAATGAACAGGATCAGCTATAAAGCTGAAAAATATGGTTGATTGATTTTTTCCTACGCAACTGATCATGTAACTATGGTAGAATTTAAAAGATGGCTAGGAATTTCTAGGTTGAGAAGAATAGAAACATAGACCTGGAGATCCAGGAGGAGGGTGGCAGTAGAAGGAAAGTCTCAGCAGCAGCAGCACTGAGCTTGTTCCAGGATGAAGTGGCTGAGCGCTCTCCTCTACGTCACCCAGGATGGACAGACAAGCACTCGATGTTGAATGTCCAGACCTCCTCAATTGGTGGCATGCTAGGGAGAAAATACAGCATTTACAAAGTTCTGGATGGTGAGACACAAAATTACCAGAACAAAAGTATGGAACTTAACTTTTGAGCAGCTTCAGGTGTCATCAGAGACCTCCTCTCTCGGCCATGAAGACATGGGAGAAGACAGATCCACAGTGACAGCCGCCCTTGTCCACCTAAACTGTTCTGGGAGCTAGTTCAGAGCCGGCGCCAAAGTTGGAAACAGTGCTTTCTATTTCCAAGGTCAAAGAACTGGTTCCAGCCTGGCACCAACAATCTCTGTCCCCACGCATGAAAGACGTGGGGACAGAGATAGAGAGAAAGGAGGTTAGGGAACTTGTATGAACTGTAGCTCAAATGAACAGGATCAGCTATAAAGCTGAAAAATATGGTTGATTGATTTTTTCCTACGCAACTGATCATGGAACTATGGTCGAATTAAAAAGATGGCTAGGAATTGCAAGGCTGAGAAGAATAGAAACATAGACCTGGAGATCCAGGAGGAGGCTGGCAGTAGAAGGAAAGTCTCAGCAGCAGCAGCACTGAGCTTGATCCAGGATGAAGTGGCTGAGCGCTCTCCTCTACGTCACCCAGGATGGACAGACAAGCACTCGATGTTGAATGTCCAGACCTCCTCAGTTGGTGGCATGCAAGGGAGGAAATACAGCATTTACAAAGTTCTGGATGGTGAGACACAAAATCACCAGAACAAAAGTATGGAACTTAACTTTTGAGCAGCTTCAGGTGTCATCAGAGACCTCCTCTCTCGGCCATGAAGACATGGGAGAAGACAGATCCACAGTGACAGCCGCCCTTGTCCACCTAAACTGTTCTGGGAGCTAGTTCAGAGCCGGCGCCAAAGTTGGAAACAGTGCTTTCTATTTCCAAGGTCAAAGACCTGGTTCCAACCTGACACCAACAATCTCTGTCCCCACGCATGAAAGACGTGGGGACAGAGATAGAGAGAAAGGAGGTTAGGGAACTTGTATGAACTGTAGCTCAAATGAACAGGATCAGCTATAAAGCTGAAAAATATGGTTGATTGATTTTTTCCTACGCAACTGATCATGTAACTATGGTCGAATTGAAAAGTTGGCTAGGAATTGCAAGGCTGAGAAGAATAGAAACATAGACCTGGAGATCCAGGAGGAGGCTGGCAGTAGAAGGAAAGTCTCAGCAGCAGCAGCACTGAGCTGGTTCCAGGATGAAGTGGCTGAGCGCTCTCCTCTACGTCACCCAGGATGGACAGACAAGCACTCGATGTTGAATGTCCAGACCTCCTCAGTTTGTGGCATGCAAGGGAGGAAATACAGCATTTACAAATTTCTGGATTGTGAGACACAAAATCACCAGAACAAAAGTATGGAACTTAACTTTTGAGCAGCTTCAGGTGTCATCAGAGACCTCCTCTCTCGGCCATGAAGACATGGGAGAAGACAGATCCACAGTGACAGCCGCCCTTGTCCACCTAAACTGTTCTGGGAGCTAGTTCAGAGCCGGCGCCAAAGTTGGAAACAGTGCTTTCTATTTCCAAGGTCAAAGAACTGGTTCCAGCCTGGCACCAACAATCTCTTTCCCCACGCATGAAAGATGTGGGGACAGAGATAGAGAGAAAGGAGGTTAGGGAACTTGTATGAACTGTAGCTCAAATGAACAGGATCAGCTATAAAGCTGAAAAATATGGTTGATTGATTTTTTCCTACGCAACTGATCATGGAACTATGGTCGAATTGAAAAGATGGCTAGGAATTGCAAGGCTGAGAAGAATAGAAACATAGACCTGGAGATCCTGGACGGGGTGGCAGTAGAAGCAGAGTCTCAGCAGCAGCAACACTGAGCTTGATCCAGGATGAAGTGGCTGAGCGCTCTCCTCTACGTCACCCAGGATGGACAGACAAGCACTCGATGTTGAATGTCCAGACCTCCTCAGTTGGTGGCATGCAAGGGAGGAAATACAGCATTTACAAAGTTCTGGATTGTGAGACACAAAATCACCAGAACAAAAGTATGGAACTTAACTTTTGAGCAGCTTCAGGTGTCATCAGAGACCTCCTCTCTCGGCCATGAAGACATGGGAGAAGACAGATCCACAGTGACAGCCGCCCTTGTCCACCTAAACTGTTCTGGGAGCTAGTTCAGAGCCGGCGCCAAAGTTGGAAACAGTGCTTTCTATTTCCAAGGTCAAAGAACTGGTTCCAACCTGGCACCAAAAATCTCTGTCCCCACGCATGAAAGACGTGGGGACAGAGATAGAGAGAAAGGAGGTTAGGGAACTTGTATGAACTGTAGCTCAAATGAACAGGATCAGCTATAAAGCTGAAAAATATGGTTGATTGATTTTTTCCTACGCAACTGATCATGGAACTATGGTAGAATTGAAAAGATGGCTAGTAATTTCTAGGTTGAGAAGAATAGAAACATAGACCTGGAGATTCAGGAGGAGGGTGGCAGTAGAAGGAAAGTCTCAGCAGCAGCAGCACTGAGCTTGTTCCAGGATGAAGTGGCTGAGCGCTCTCCTCTACGTCACCCAGGATGGACAGACAAGCACTCGATGTTGAATGTCCAGACCGCTTCAGTTGGTGGCATGCAAGGGAGGAAATACAGCATTTACAAAGTTCTGGATTGTGAGACACAAAATTACCAGAACAAAAGTATGGAACTTAACTTTTGAGCAGCTTCAGGTGTCATCAGAGACCTCCTCTCTCGGCCATGAAGACATGGGAGAAGACAGATCCACAGTGACAGCCGCCCTTGTCCACCTAAACTGTTCTGGGAGCTAGTTCAGAGCCGGCGCCAAAGTTGGAAACAGTGCTTTCTATTTCCAAGGTCAAAGAACTGGTTCCAGCCTGGCACCAACAATCTCTGTCCCCACGCATGAAAGACGTGGGGACAGAGATAGAGAGAAAGGAGGTTAGGGAACTTGTATGAACTGTAGCTCAAATGAACAGGATCAGCTATAAAGCTGAAAAATATGGTTGATTGATTTTTTCCTACGCAACTGATCATGTAACTATGGTCGAATTGAAAAGTTGGCTAGGAATTGCAAGGCTGAGAAGAATAGAAACATAGACCTGGAGATCCTGGACGGGGTGACAGTAGAAGCAGAGTCTCAGCAGCAGCAGCACTGAGCTTGTTCCAGGATGAAGTGGCTGAGCGCTCTCCTCTACGTCACCCAGGATGGACAGACAAGCACTCGATGTTGAATGTCCAGACCTCCTCAGTTGGTGGCATGCAAGGGAGGAAATACAGCATTTACAAAGTTCTGGATGGTGAGACACAAAATCACCAGAACAAAAGTATGGAACTTAACTTTTGAGCAGCTTCAGGTGTCATCAGAGACCTCCTCTCTCGGCCATGAAGACATGGGAGAAGACAGATCCACAGTGACAGCCGCCCTTGTCCACCTAAACTGTTCTGGGAGCTAGTTCAGAGCCGGCGCCAAAGTTGGAAACAGTGCTTTCTATTTCCAAGGTCAAAGAACTGGTTCCAGCCTGGCACCAACAATCTCTGTCCCCACGCATGAAAGACGTGGGGACAGAGATAGAGAGAAAGGAGGTTAGGGAACTTGTATGAACTGTAGCTCAAATGAACAGGATCAGCTATAAAGCTGAAAAATATGGTTGATTGATTTTTTCCTACGCAACTGATCATGGAACTATGGTCGAATTGAAAAGTTGGCTAGGAATTGCAAGGCTGAGAAGAATAGAAACATAGACCTGGAGATCCTGGACGGGGTGACAGTTGAAGCAGAGTCTCAGCAGCAGCAGCACTGAGCTTGTTCCAGGATGAAGTGGCTGAGCGCTCTCCTCTACGTCACCCAGGATGGACAGACAAGCACTCGATGTTGAATGTCCAGACCTCCTCAGTTGGTGGCATGCAAGGGAGGAAATACAGCATTTACAAAGTTCTGGATTGTGAAACACAAAATCACCAGAACAAAAGTATGGAACTTAACTTTTGAGCAGCTTCAGGTGTCATCAGAGACCTCCTCTCTCGGCCATAAAGACATGGGAGAAGACAGATCCACAGTGACAGCCGCCCTTGTCCACCTAAACTGTTCTGGGAGCTAGTTCAGAGCCGGCGCCAAAGTTGGAAACAGTGCTTTCTATTTCCAAGGTCAAAGAACTGGTTCCAGCCTGGCACCAACAATCTCTGTCCCCACGCATGAAAGACGTGGGGACAGAGATAGAGAGAAAGGAGGTTAGGGAACTTGTATGAACTGTAGCTCAAATGAACAGGATCAGCTATAAAGCTGAAAAATATGGTTGATTGATTTTTTCCTACGCAACTGATCATGGAACTATGGTCGAATTGAAAAGATGGCTAGGAATTGCAAGGCTGAGAAGAATAGAAACATAGACCTGGAGATCCTGGACGGGGTGGCAGTAGAAGGAGAGTCTCAGCAGCAGCAACACTGAGCTTGATCCAGGATGAAGTGGCTGAGCGCTCTCCTCTACGTCACCCAGGATGGACAGACAAGCACTCGATGTTGAATGTCCAGACCTCCTCAGTTGGTGGCATGCAAGGGAGGAAATACAGCATTTACAAAGTTCTGGATTGTGAGACACAAAATCACCAGAACAAAAGTATGGAACTTAACTTTTGAGCAGCTTCAGGTGTCATCAGAGACCTCCTCTCTCGGCCATGAAGACATGGGAGAAGACAGATCCACAGTGACAGCCGCCCTTGTCCACCTAAACTGTTCTGGGAGCTAGTTCAGAGCCGGCGCCAAAGTTGGAAACAGTGCTTTCTATTTCCAAGGTCAAAGAACTGGTTCCAACCTGGCACCAAAAATCTCTGTCCCCACGCATGAAAGACGTGGGGACAGAGATAGAGAGAAAGGAGGTTAGGGAACTTGTATGAACTGTAGCTCAAATGAACAGGATCAGCTATAAAGCTGAAAAATATGGTTGATTGATTTTTTCCTACGCAACTGATCATGGAACTATGGTAGAATTGAAAAGATGGCTAGTAATTTCTAGGTTGAGAAGAATAGAAACATAGACCTGGAGATTCAGGAGGAGGGTGGCAGTAGAAGGAAAGTCTCAGCAGCAGCAGCACTGAGCTTGTTCCAGGATGAAGTGGCTGAGCGCTCTCCTCTACGTCACCCAGGATGGACAGACAAGCACTCGATGTTGAATGTCCAGACCGCTTCAGTTGGTGGCATGCAAGGGAGGAAATACAGCATTTACAAAGTTCTGGATTGTGAGACACAAAATTACCAGAACAAAAGTATGGAACTTAACTTTTGAGCAGCTTCAGGTGTCATCAGAGACCTCCTCTCTCGGCCATGAAGACATGGGAGAAGACAGATCCACAGTGACAGCCGCCCTTGTCCACCTAAACTGTTCTGGGAGCTAGTTCAGAGCCGGCGCCAAAGTTGGAAACAGTGCTTTCTATTTCCAAGGTCAAAGAACTGGTTCCAGCCTGGCACCAACAATCTCTGTCCCCACGCATGAAAGACGTGGGGACAGAGATAGAGAGAAAGGAGGTTAGGGAACTTGTATGAACTGTAGCTCAAATGAACAGGATCAGCTATAAAGCTGAAAAATATGGTTGATTGATTTTTTCCTACGCAACTGATCATGGAACTATGGTCGAATTGAAAAGATGGCTAGGAATTGCAAGGCTGAGAAGAATAGAAACATAGACCTGGAGATCCAGGAGGAGGCTGGCAGTAGAAGGAAAGTCTCAGCAGCAGCAGCACTGAGCTTGATCCAGGATGAAGTGGCTGAGCGCTCTCCTCTACGTCACCCAGGATGGAAAGACAAGCACTCGATGTTGAATGTCCAGACCTCCTCAATTGGTGGCATGCTAGGGAGAAAATACAGCATTTACAAAGTTCTGGATGGTGAGACACAAAATCACCAGAACAAAAGTATGGAACTTAACTTTTGAGCAGCTTCAGGTGTCATCAGAGACCTCCTCTCTCGGCCATGAAGACATGGGAGAAGACAGATCCACAGTGACAGCCGCCCTTGTCCACCTAAACTGTTCTGGGAGCTAGTTCAGAGCCGGCGCCAAAGTTGGAAACAGTGCTTTCTATTTCCAAGGTCAAAGAACTGGTTCCAGCCTGGCACCAACAATCTCTGTCCCCACGCATGAAAGACGTGGGGACAGAGATAGAGAGAAAGGAGGTTAGGGAGCTTGTATGAACTGTAGCTCAAATGAACAGGATCAGCTATAAAGCTGAAAAATATGGTTGATTGATTTTTTCCTACGCAACTGATCATGTAACTATGGTAGAATTTAAAAGATGGCTAGGAATTTCTAGGTTGAGAAGAATAGAAACATAGACCTGGAGATCCAGGAGGAGGCTGGCAGTAGAAGGAAAGTCTCAGCAGCAGCAGCACTGAGCTTGTTCCAGGATGAAGTGGCTGAGCGCTCTCCTCTACGTCACCCAGGATGGACAGACAAGCACTCGATGTTGAATGTCCAGACCTCCTCAATTGGTGGCATGCTAGGGAGAAAATACAGCATTTACAAAGTTCTGGATTGTGAGACACAAAATCACCAGAACAAAAGTATGGGACTTAACTTTTGAGCAGCTTCAGGTGTCATCAGAGACCTCCTCTCTCGGCCATGGAGACATGGGAGAAGACAGATCCACAGTGACAGCCGCCCTTGTCCACCTAAACTGTTCTGGGAGCTAGTTCAGAGCCGGCGCCAAAGTTGGAAACAGTGCTTTCTATTTCCAAGGTCAAAGAACTGGTTCCAGCCTGGCACCAACAATCTCTGTCCCCACGCATGAAAGACGTGGGGACAGAGATAGAGAGAAAGGAGGTTAGGGAACTTGTATGAACTGTAGCTCAAATGAACAGGATCAGCTATAAAGCTGAAAAATATGGTTGATTGATTTTTTCCTACGCAACTGATCATGTAACTATGGTAGAATTTAAAAGATGGCTAGGAATTTCTAGGTTGAGAAGAATAGAAACATAGACCTGGAGATCCAGGAGGAGGGTGGCAGTAGAAGGAAAGTCTCAGCAGCAGCAGCACTGAGCTTGTTCCAGGATGAAGTGGCTGAGCGCTCTCCTCTACGTCACCCAGGATGGACAGACAAGCACTCGATGTTGAATGTCCAGACCTCCTCAATTGGTGGCATGCTAGGGAGAAAATACAGCATTTACAAAGTTCTGGATGGTGAGACACAAAATCACCAGAACAAAAGTATGGGACTTAACTTTTGAGCAGCTTCAGGTGTCATCAGAGACCTCCTCTCTCGGCCATGGAGACATGGGAGAAGACAGATCCACAGTGACAGCCGCCCTTGTCCACCTAAACTGTTCTGGGAGCTAGTTCAGAGCCGGCGCCAAAGTTGGAAACAGTGCTTTCTATTTCCAAGGTCAAAGAACTGGTTCCAGCCTGGCACCAACAATCTCTGTCCCCACGCATGAAAGACGTGGGGACAGAGATAGAGAGAAAGGAGGTTAGGGAACTTGTATGAACTGTAGCTCAAATGAACAGGATCAGCTATAAAGCTGAAAAATATGGTTGATTGATTTTTTCCTACGCAACTGATCATGGAACTATGGTCGAATTGAAAAGATGGCTAGGAATTGCAAGGCTGAGAAGAATAGAAACATAGACCTGGAGATCCAGGAGGAGGCTGGCAGTAGAAGGAAAGTCTCAGCAGCAGCAGCACTGAGCTTGTTCCAGGATGAAGTGGCTGAGCGCTCTCCTCTACGTCACCCAGGATGGACAGACAAGCACTCGATGTTGAATGTCCAGACCTCCTCAATTGGTGGCATGCTAGGGAGAAAATACAGCATTTACAAAGTTCTGGATGGTGAGACAAAAAATCACCAGAACAAAAGTATGGAACTTAACTTTTGAGCAGCTTCAGGTGTCATCAGAGACCTCCTCTCTCGGCCATGAAGACATGGGAGAAGACAGATCCACAGTGACAGCCGCCCTTGTCCACCTAAACTGTTCTGGGAGCTAGTTCAGAGCCGGCGCCAAAGTTGGAAACAGTGCTTTCTATTTCCAAGGTCAAAGAACTGGTTCCAGCCTGGCACCAACAATCTCTGTCCCCACGCATGAAAGACGTGGGGACAGAGATAGAGAGAAAGGAGGTTAGGGAACTTGTATGAACTGTAGCTCAAATGAACAGGATCAGCTATAAAGCTGAAAAATATGGTTGATTGATTTTTTCCTACGCAACTGATCATGTAACTATGGTCGAATTGAAAAGTTGGCTAGGAATTGCAAGGCTGAGAAGAATAGAAACATAGACCTGGAGATCCTGGACGGGGTGACAGTTGAAGCAGAGTCTCAGCAGCAGCAGCACTGAGCTTGTTCCAGGATGAAGTGGCTGAGCGCTCTCCTCTACGTCACCCAGGATGGACAGACAAGCACTCGATGTTGAATGTCCAGACCTCCTCAGTTGGTGGCATGCAAGGGAGGAAATACAGCATTTACAAAGTTCTGGATTGTGAAACACAAAATCACCAGAACAAAAGTATGGAACTTAACTTTTGAGCAGCTTCAGGTGTCATCAGAGACCTCCTCTCTCGGCCATAAAGACATGGGAGAAGACAGATCCACAGTGACAGCCGCCCTTGTCCACCTAAACTGTTCTGGGAGCTAGTTCAGAGCCGGCGCCAAAGTTGGAAACAGTGCTTTCTATTTCCAAGGTCAAAGAACTGGTTCCAGCCTGGCACCAACAATCTCTGTCCCCACGCATGAAAGACGTGGGGACAGAGATAGAGAGAAAGGAGGTTAGGGAACTTGTATGAACTGTAGCTCAAATGAACAGGATCAGCTATAAAGCTGAAAAATATGGTTGATTGATTTTTTCCTACGCAACTGATCATGGAACTATGGTCGAATTGAAAAGATGGCTAGGAATTGCAAGGCTGAGAAGAATAGAAACATAGACCTGGAGATCCTGGACGGGGTGGCAGTAGAAGCAGAGTCTCAGCAGCAGCAACACTGAGCTTGATCCAGGATGAAGTGGCTGAGCGCTCTCCTCTACGTCACCCAGGATGGACAGACAAGCACTCGATGTTGAATGTCCAGACCGCTTCAGTTGGTGGCATGCAAGGGAGGAAATACAGCATTTACAAAGTTCTGGATTGTGAGACACAAAATCACCAGAACAAAAGTATGGAACTTAACTTTTGAGCAGCTTCAGGTGTCATCAGAGACCTCCTCTCTCGGCCATGAAGACATGGGAGAAGACAGATCCACAGTGACAGCCGCCCTTGTCCACCTAAACTGTTCTGGGAGCTAGTTCAGAGCCGGCGCCAAAGTTGGAAACAGTGCTTTCTATTTCCAAGGTCAAAGAACTGGTTCCAACCTGGCACCAAAAATCTCTGTCCCCACGCATGAAAGACGTGGGGACAGAGATAGAGAGAAAGGAGGTTAGGGAACTTGTATGAACTGTAGCTCAAATGAACAGGATCAGCTATAAAGCTGAAAAATATGGTTGATTGATTTTTTCCTACGCAACTGATCATGTAACTATGGTAGAATTGAAAAGATGGCTAGTAATTTCTAGGTTGAGAAGAATAGAAACATAGACCTGGAGATTCAGGAGGAGGGTGGCAGTAGAAGGAAAGTCTCAGCAGCAGCAGCACTGAGCTTGTTCCAGGATGAAGTGGCTGAGCGCTCTCCTCTACGTCACCCAGGATGGACAGACAAGCACTCGATGTTGAATGTCCAGACCGCTTCAGTTGGTGGCATGTAAGGGAGGAAATACAGCATTTACAAAGTTCTGGATTGTGAGACACAAAATTACCAGAACAAAAGTATGGAACTTAACTTTTGAGCAGCTTCAGGTGTCATCAGAGACCTCCTCTCTCGGCCATGAAGACATGGGAGAAGACAGATCCACAGTGACAGCCGCCCTTGTCCACCTAAACTGTTCTGGGAGCTAGTTCAGAGCCGGCGCCAAAGTTGGAAACAGTGCTTTCTATTTCCAAGGTCAAAGAACTGGTTCCAGCCTGGCACCAACAATCTCTGTCCCCACGCATGAAAGACGTGGGGACAGAGATAGAGAGAAAGGAGGTTAGGGAACTTGTATGAACTGTAGCTCAAATGAACAGGATCAGCTATAAAGCTGAAAAATATGGTTGATTGATTTTTTCCTACGCAACTGATCATGGAACTATGGTCGAATTGAAAAGATGGCTAGGAATTGCAAGGCTGAGAAGAATAGAAACATAGACCTGGAGATCCAGGAGGAGGCTGGCAGTAGAAGGAAAGTCTCAGCAGCAGCAGCACTGAGCTTGATCCAGGATGAAGTGGCTGAGCGCTCTCCTCTACGTCACCCAGGATGGAAAGACAAGCACTCGATGTTGAATGTCCAGACCTCCTCAATTGGTGGCATGCTAGGGAGAAAATACAGCATTTACAAAGTTCTGGATGGTGAGACACAAAATCACCAGAACAAAAGTATGGAACTTAACTTTTGAGCAGCTTCAGGTGTCATCAGAGACCTCCTCTCTCGGCCATGAAGACATGGGAGAAGACAGATCCACAGTGACAGCCGCCCTTGTCCACCTAAACTGTTCTGGGAGCTAGTTCAGAGCCGGCGCCAAAGTTGGAAACAGTGCTTTTTATTTCCAAGGTCAAAGAACTGGTTCCAGCCTGGCACCAACAATCTCTGTCCCCACGCATGAAAGACGTGGGGACAGAGATAGAGAGAAAGGAGGTTAGGGAACTTGTATGAACTGTAGCTCAAATGAACAGGATCAGCTATAAAGCTGAAAAATATGGTTGATTGATTTTTTCCTACGCAACTGATCATGGAACTATGGTCGAATTGAAAAGATGGCTAGGAATTGCAAGGCTGAGAAGAATAGAAACATAGACCTGGAGATCCAGGAGGAGGCTGGCAGTAGAAGGAAAGTCTCAGCAGCAGCAGCACTGAGCTTGTTCCAGGATGAAGTGGCTGAGCGCTCTCCTCTACGTCACCCAGGATGGACAGACAAGCACTCGATGTTGAATGTCCAGACCTCCTCAATTGGTGGCATGCTAGGGAGAAAATACAGCATTTACAAAGTTCTGGATGGTGAGACACAAAATCACCAGAACAAAAGTATGGAACTTAACTTTTGAGCAGCTTCAGGTGTCATCAGAGACCTCCTCTCTCGGCCATGAAGACATGGGAGAAGACAGATCCACAGTGACAGCCGCCCTTGTCCACCTAAACTGTTCTGGGAGCTAGTTCAGAGCCGGCGCCAAAGTTGGAAACAGTGCTTTCTATTTCCAAGGTCAAAGAACTGGTTCCAGCCTGGCACCAACAATCTCTGTCCCCACGCATGAAAGACGTGGGGACAGAGATAGAGAGAAAGGAGGTTAGGGAACTTGTATGAACTGTAGCTCAAATGAACAGGATCAGCTATAAAGCTGAAAAATATGGTTGATTGATTTTTTCCTACGCAACTGATCATGGAACTATGGTAGAATTTAAAAGATGGCTAGGAATTTCTAGGTTGAGAAGAATAGAAACATAGACCTGGAGATCCAGGAGGAGGGTGGCAGTAGAAGGAAAGTCTCAGCAGCAGCAGCACTGAGCTTGTTCCAGGATGAAGTGGCTGAGCGCTCTCCTCTACGTCACCCAGGATGGACAGACAAGCACTCGATGTTGAATGTCCAGACCTCCTCAATTGGTGGCATGCTAGGGAGAAAATACAGCATTTACAAAGTTCTGGATGGTGAGACACAAAATCAAAGGAACAAAAGTATGGAACTTAACTTTTGAGCAGCTTCAGGTGTCATCAGAGACCTCCTCTCTCGGCCATGAAGACATGGGAGAAGACAGATCCACAGTGACAGCCGCCCTTGTCCACCTAAACTGTTCTGGGAGCTAGTTCAGAGCCGGCGCCAAAGTTGGAAACAGTGCTTTCTATTTCCAAGGTCAAAGAACTGGTTCCAGCCTGGCACCAACAATCTCTGTCCCCACGCATGAAAGACGTGGGGACAGAGATAGAGAGAAAGGAGGTTAGGGAACTTGTATGAACTGTAGCTCAAATGAACAGGATCAGCTATAAAGCTGAAAAATATGGTTGATTGATTTTTTCCTACGCAACTGATCATGGAACTATGGTCGAATTGAAAAGTTGGCTAGGAATTGCAAGGCTGAGAAGAATAGAAACATAGACCTGGAGATCCAGGAGGAGGCTGGCAGTAGAAGGAAAGTCTCAGCAGCAGCAGCACTGAGCTTGTTCCAGGATGAAGTGGCTGAGCGCTCTCCTCTACGTCACCCAGGATGGACAGACAAGCACTCGATGTTGAATGTCCAGACCGCTTCAGTTGGTGGCATGCAAGGGAGGAAATACAGCATTTACAAAGTTCTGGATTGTGAGACACAAAATCACCAGAACAAAAGTATGGAACTTAACTTTTGAGCAGCTTCAGGTGTCATCAGAGACCTCCTCTCTCGGCCATGAAGACATGGGAGAAGACAGATCCACAGTGACAGCCGCCCTTGTCCACCTAAACTGTTCTGGGAGCTAGTTCAGAGCCGGCGCCAAAGTTGGAAACAGTGCTTTCTATTTCCAAGGTCAAAGAACTGGTTCCAGCCTGGCACCAACAATCTCTGTCCCCACGCATGAAAGACGTGGGGACAGAGATAGAGAGAAAGGAGGTTAGGGAACTTGTATGAACTGTAGCTCAAATGAACAGGATCAGCTATAAAGCTGAAAAATATGGTTGATTGATTTTTTCCTACGCAACTGATCATGGAACTATGGTAGAATTGAAAAGATGGCTAGTAATTTCTAGGTTGAGAAGAATAGAAACATAGACCTGGAGATTCAGGAGGAGGGTGGCAGTAGAAGGAAAGTCTCAGCAGCAGCAGCACTGAGCTTGTTCCAGGATGAATTGGCTGAGCGCTCTCCTCTACGTCACCCAGGATGGACAGACAAGCACTCGATGTTGAATGTCCAGACCGCTTCAGTTGGTGGCATGCAAGGGAGGAAATACAGCATTTACAAAGTTCTGGATTGTGAGACACAAAATTACCAGAACAAAAGTATGGAACTTAACTTTTGAGCAGCTTCAGGTGTCATCAGAGACCTCCTCTCTCGGCCATGAAGACATGGGAGAAGACAGATCCACAGTGACAGCCGCCCTTGTCCACCTAAACTGTTCTGGGAGCTAGTTCAGAGCCGGCGCCAAAGTTGGAAACAGTGCTTTCTATTTCCAAGGTCAAAGAACTGGTTCCAGCCTGGCACCAACAATCTCTGTCCCCACGCATGAAAGACGTGGGGACAGAGATAGAGAGAAAGGAGGTTAGGGAACTTGTATGAACTGTAGCTCAAATGAACAGGATCAGCTATAAAGCTGAAAAATATGGTTGATTGATTTTTTCCTACGCAACTGATCATGGAACTATGGTCGAATTGAAAAGATGGCTAGGAATTGCAAGGCTGAGAAGAATAGAAACATAGACCTGGAGATCCAGGAGGAGGCTGGCAGTAGAAGGAAAGTCTCAGCAGCAGCAGCACTGAGCTTGTTCCAGGATGAAGTGGCTGAGCGCTCTCCTCTACGTCACCCAGGATGGACAGACAAGCACTCGATGTTGAATGTCCAGACCTCCTCAATTGGTGGCATGCTAGGGAGAAAATACAGCATTTACAAAGTTCTGGATGGTGAGACACAAAATCACCAGAACAAAAGTATGGAACTTAACTTTTGAGCAGCTTCAGGTGTCATCAGAGACCTCCTCTCTCGGCCATGAAGACATGGGAGAAGACAGATCCACAGTGACAGCCGCCCTTGTCCACCTAAACTGTTCTGGGAGCTAGTTCAGAGCCGGCGCCAAAGTTGGAAACAGTGCTTTCTATTTCCAAGGTCAAAGAACTGGTTCCAGCCTGGCACCAACAATCTCTGTCCCCACGCATGAAAGACGTGGGGACAGAGATAGAGAGAAAGGAGGTTAGGGAACTTGTATGAACTGTAGCTCAAATGAACAGGATCAGCTATAAAGCTGAAAAATATGGTTGATTGATTTTTTCCTACGCAACTGATCATGGAACTATGGTCGAATTGAAAAGTTGGCTAGGAATTGCAAGGCTGAGAAGAATAGAAACATAGACCTGGAGATCCAGGAGGAGGCTGGCAGTAGAAGGAAAGTCTCAGCAGCAGCAGCACTGAGCTTGTTCCAGGATGAAGTGGCTGAGCGCTCTCCTCTACGTCACCCAGGATGGACAGACAAGCACTCGATGTTGAATGTCCAGACCGCTTCAGTTGGTGGCATGCAAGGGAGGAAATACAGCATTTACAAAGTTCTGGATTGTGAGACACAAAATCACCAGAACAAAAGTATGGAACTTAACTTTTGAGCAGCTTCAGGTGTCATCAGAGACCTCCTCTCTCGGCCATGAAGACATGGGAGAAGACAGATCCACAGTGACAGCCGCCCTTGTCCACCTAAACTGTTCTGGGAGCTAGTTCAGAGCCGGCGCCAAAGTTGGAAACAGTGCTTTCTATTTCCAAGGTCAAAGAACTGGTTCCAGCCTGGCACCAACAATCTCTGTCCCCACGCATGAAAGACGTGGGGACAGAGATAGAGAGAAAGGAGGTTAGGGAACTTGTATGAACTGTAGCTCAAATGAACAGGATCAGCTATAAAGCTGAAAAATAAGGTTGATTGATTTTTTCCTACGCAACTGATCATGGAACTATGGTCGAATTGAAAAGATGGCTAGGAATTGCAAGGCTGAGAAGAATAGAAACATAGACCTGGAGATCCTGGACGGGGTGGCAGTAGAAGCAGAGTCTCAGCAGCAGCAACACTGAGCTTGATCCAGGATGAAGTGGCTGAGCGCTCTCCTCTACGTCACCCAGGATGGACAGACAAGCACTCGATGTTGAATGTCCAGACCTCCTCAGTTGGTGGCATGCAAGGGAGGAAATACAGCATTTACAAAGTTCTGGATTGTGAGACACAAAATCACCAGAACAAAAGTATGGAACTTAACTTTTGAGCAGCTTCAGGTGTCATCAGAGACCTCCTCTCTCGGCCATGAAGACATGGGAGAAGACAGATCCACAGTGACAGCCGCCCTTGTCCACCTAAACTGTTCTGGGAGCTAGTTCAGAGCCGGCGCCAAAGTTGGAAACAGTGCTTTCTATTTCCAAGGTCAAAGAACTGGTTCCAGCCTGGCACCAACAATCTCTGTCCCCACGCATGAAAGACGTGGGGACAGAGATAGAGAGAAAGGAGGTTAGGGAACTTGTATGAACTGTAGCTCAAATGAACAGGATCAGCTATAAAGCTGAAAAATATGGTTGATTGATTTTTTCCTACGCAACTGATCATGTAACTATGGTAGAATTGAAAAGATGGCTAGTAATTTCTAGGTTGAGAAGAATAGAAACATATACCTGGAGATTCAGGAGGAGGGTGGCAGTAGAAGGAAAGTCTCAGCAGCAGCAGCACTGAGCTTGTTCCAGGATGAAGTGGCTGAGCGCTCTCCTCTACGTCACCCAGGATGGACAGACAAGCACTCGATGTTGAATGTCCAGACCGCTTCAGTTGGTGGCATGCAAGGGAGGAAATACAGCATTTACAAAGTTCTGGATTGTGAGACACAAAATTACCAGAACAAAAGTATGGAACTTAACTTTTGAGCAGCTTCAGGTGTCATCAGAGACCTCCTCTCTCGGCCATGAAGACATGGGAGAAGACAGATCCACAGTGACAGCCGCCCTTGTCCACCTAAACTGTTCTGGGAGCTAGTTCAGAGCCGGCGCCAAAGTTGGAAACAGTGCTTTCTATTTCCAAGGTCAAAGAACTGGTTCCAGCCTGGCACCAACAATCTCTGTCCCCACGCATGAAAGACGTGGGGACAGAGATAGAGAGAAAGGAGGTTAGGGAACTTGTATGAACTGTAGCTCAAATGAACAGGATCAGCTATAAAGCTGAAAAATATGGTTGATTGATTTTTTCCTACGCAACTGATCATGGAACTATGGTCGAATTGAAAAGATGGCTAGGAATTGCAAGGCTGAGAAGAATAGAAACATAGACCTGGAGATCCTGGACGGGGTGGCAGTAGAAGCAGAGTCTCAGCAGCAGCAACACTGAGCTTGATCCAGGATGAAGTGGCTGAGCGCTCTCCTCTACGTCACCCAGGATGGACAGACAAGCACTCGATGTTGAATGTCCAGACCTCCTCAGTTGGTGGCATGCAAGGGAGGAAATACAGCATTTACAAAGTTCTGGATTGTGAGACACAAAATTACCAGAACAAAAGTATGGAACTTAACTTTTGAGCAGCTTCAGGTGTCATCAGAGACCTCCTCTCTCGGCCATGAAGACATGGGAGAAGACAGATCCACAGTGACAGCCGCCCTTGTCCACCTAAACTGTTCTGGGAGCTAGTTCAGAGCCGGCGCCAAAGTTGGAAACAGTGCTTTCTATTTCCAAGGTCAAAGAACTGGTTCCAGCCTGGCACCAACAATCTCTGTCCCCACGCATGAAAGACATGGGGACAGAGACAGAAAGAAAGGAGGTTAGGGAACTTGTATGAACTGTAGCTCAAATGAACAGGATCAGCTATAAAGCTGAAAAATATGGTTGATTGATTTTTTTCCTACGCAACTGATCGTGTAACTATGGTCGAATTGAAAAGTTGGCTAGGAATTGCAAGGCTGAGAAGAATAGAAACATAGACCTGGAGATCCAGGAGGAGGCTGGCAGTAGAAGGAAAGTCTCAGCAGCAGCAGCACTGAGCTTGTTCCAGGATGAAGTGGCTGAGCGCTCTCCTCTACGTCACCCAGGATGGACAGACAAGCACTCGATGTTGAATGTCCAGACCTCCTCAATTGGTGGCATGCTAGGGAGAAAATACAGCATTTACAAAGTTCTGGATGGTGAGACACAAAATCACCAGAACAAAAGTATGGAACTTAACTTTTGAGCAGCTTCAGGTGTCATCAGAGACCTCCTCTCTCGGCCATGAAGACATGGGAGAAGACAGATCCACAGTGACAGCCGCCCTTGTCCACCTAAACTGTTCTGGGAGCTAGTTCAGAGCCGGCGCCAAAGTTGGAAACAGTGCTTTCTATTTCCAAGGTCAAAGAACTGGTTCCAGCCTGGCACCAACAATCTCTGTCCCCACGCATGAAAGACGTGGGGACAGAGATAGAGAGAAAGGAGGTTAGGGAACTTGTATGAACTGTAGCTCAAATGAACAGGATCAGCTATAAAGCTGAAAAATATGGTTGATTGATTTTTTCCTACGCAACTGATCATGGAACTATGGTCGAATTGAAAAGATGGCTAGGAATTGCAAGGCTGAGAAGAATAGAAACATAGACCTGGAGATCCTGGACGGGGTGGCAGTAGAAGCAGAGTCTCAGCAGCAGCAGCACTGAGCTTGTTCCAGGATGAAGTGGCTGAGCGCTCTCCTCTACGTCACCCAGGATGGACAGACAAGCACTCAATGTTGAATGTCCAGACCGCTTCAGTTGGTGGCATGCAAGGGAGGAAATACAGCATTTACAAAGTTCTGGATTGTGAGACACAAAATTACCAGAACAAAAGTATGGAACTTAACTTTTGAGCAGCTTCAGGTGTCATCAGAGACCTCCTCTCTCGGCCATGAAGACATGGGAGAAGACAGATCCACAGTGACAGCCGCCCTTGTCCACCTAAACTGTTCTGGGAGCTAGTTCAGAGCCGGCGCCAAAGTTGGAAACAGTTCTTTCTATTTCCAAGGACAAAGAACTGGTTCCAGCCTGGCACCAACAATCTCTGTCCCCACGCATGAAAGATGTGGGGACAGAGACAGAAAGAAAGGAGGTTAGGGAACTTGTATGAACTGTAGCTCAAATGAACAGGATCAGCTATAAAGCTGTGCAACATGGTTAATAGATTTTTTTCCCTACAACTGATCATGTAACTATGGTAGAATTGAAAAGATGGCTAGGAATTGGTAGGCTGAGAAGAATAGAAACATAGACCTGGAGATTCCTGAAGAGGGAAGCAGTAGAAGCAGCATCTCAGCAGCAGCAGCACTGAGCTTGATCCAGGATGAAGTGGCTGAGCGCTCTCTTATACATCTCTTCAAAATTCCGCTCGGTGATGTGTCATTCTGTGATCACATACATGACTGAGTTGTTTGATCTGCTTTGATCCCTGGGTTCTGATTGAAATCACTGATTTTCCTCTCGTGATCTTCGTCTTAAAGTTCTTTCTTTGATCTGGCTTTGATTCAGAAACCGAGATTGTGTGTCCGGGCAGAGTAGGGACAGCAAATATGATTGCATTCATGAAGTAGGGGCCGAGTGGGAGGTACGATATCCTTCATCACTGTGCTTGACAGTGGGCCTGTCATATACTGTATAAAATCGTCAGCAGTTTGCTCACATATTAAGTTGTTCTCTTCTTTTGTGTACAAAAATAAAGTAAAACCACAATAACTGATTATTGTGATACAGTATCAATTGAAGTATATTCGCTCATCATTTCGGTGTTTGTTTGTTTCACGTTGGCATCTGAAACCAAAAATGTTGGGTACATTTTTAACAAAGGTTGAAATTCAAAGTCGGAATAACAGAAAACGAATAAATACAGAGACGTATGCTTTTGTCTTTAAATCTGGTAAATGTACTTTAGGCCATTGAAAGGTCATTGGAACTTCACAAGCTTTATTTTTAGGAAAGGGTTTTTCAGGTCCTTCATTGGTCAGATTAAGAGGACATCTCTCGTGTTGCAGCAGCAAAAGGAACAACAAATCATAAATCATTATTTATTTGAAAAGGGCAGCACAGTGGTGTAGTGGTCAGCACTGTCGCCTCACAACAAGAAGGTTCTGGGTTTGAGCCCCGGCTCCAGCACAGGATCTTTCTGTGTGGAGTCTCCATGTTCATGTGTTTTGACCTTCAGGGCCACTGTAGTCTCTGGCACAATTTCCAAGGCAGAAAGGGAATAAAAGAAAACTTAAAGAGGTAAATTAGCTCCAGCAACACTTGAATTTAATCAACTTTGTTAGGACGAGGTGTTTCTGCCTTAATCAGGGTCCTCATTTATATGGATATGTGTACTGTTTTTGGGCTGAAATAAAACCTCATGGATGCAACCAATTATAAACAGCCATATATATCAATAGATCACCTGTTCAAGTAAGCAATCACTTCAAATCATCCACCAGGATTCAGACAGGATGGGGGTCCGGGTGGGGCTGTTGAAACTCTACCTGGGAGATGGACTGGAGCAGCTGGACAAGCGTCACGTAAATCAGTCAAGCGCTCCCAGTTGTCGCCAGTAATTCCGGAAAGGGGGTGGAATAATTTCAAAATAAGAGAGCCAACGAAACGCAGGAACTACATTTCAGACAGTTCAGAATGAGAATCAGCTTTTTGACAAGTATGAGTGTACTTACAAAGAATTTGTCTCCAGTTTCTTGCTCTCAATGTAAACTATAACAATGTGGTTTGAAAGTTCCAATCTCGGCTCCTTTTCTTGGCACAAGTGTTTTTGGTCATTGGATTTGAACATCTGCTAACAACTGGAAAACAAACTGTACCGATATTATGGCGGCAATGCACAACGACTGTGGCTCTGTTGCTGCCGTGGCTCAACAATTAGGAGCAGTGGTTTCACACTTCAATTAGGAGTAGTGGTTTCACACTTCTCTATCAATGTCAAAGTCTACATGAACAAAACACTGACTTGCTCCTAGTGGTTAGGTCAGCCGATTGCTTTCCGCTATGGATGTGTGTGAGTGTCTGTGAGTGTGTGTGTGTGTGGGGGGGGGGGGGGGGTGTATGAGCACATTTTAAGGAGCTTCAGACTGAGGTGCAACACGCATGCTATGTTTTCCGTTCTTTATTCAGCCTCTGGTTTAGACACGGTTTGATTAGGGACGAGAATAGAGAAACACAACTGTTAGAAAATCTATATGGTTAACTAGAATATCATCATTCTACTCTTCTTAGCTTATAAACTCCTTTTATCAAAGCTGGTATATTTAGTTTTTTTTCTTTCAGGTGGTCATTACAAAAGAAAATGATGTCCTGTGTTTCTGTGGTTGACACTGAAAAGAAAGTTATGTAATGTGATTTAAGAGAGGAAACAAATGTTAGGGGCAATGTTTTCAAACTAACTCTCAGAGGTAATACAACAGCAGAAAACCAGGACGCCTACCTTTTTTTCAAACTTAAATTTTACCCGGAATTAATAAAGGAATCTGCAAAACAACACCAAAAAAATGTGGAGAATAACGGAGAATTGCTAATGGCGTCTATGGCTATTATTCCTTCCCGGGTGTGCGTTCTGAAGTGTGTAGTTTACGTACTTTATTATGAAATGTATAACCGGAAATTGATTAATAATCGTTCCTCTTGGCGTTTTCCCACCATGTTTCCTTTTACTTTAGCGCAGTGAGAAGTGGAATTGTGTTGAGAGAGTTTAGACTGTGAACCTGTAAAGAGAGGGGTTCTAGATTTAGAGAATTTATTAAAAGTCGTTCCCCAGTCAAGCACCAATCAATATATAGGCATTGAATAAAAAAGAGGCGGCGAAGTGTCAGTATGAGACTATTTAGTGTGCGTGCGCGCGCGTGCGTTCGTGCGTGTGTGTGTGAGAGGGATTATAATGATGCGTGTTATGCGGAGCGCAGTTTCGTGACGCGTTCAGTCGGGATGTGCGGCGGGGAGCAGTGAGCGTCAACCAGCGTGGACATTCAGCGGCAGCGTTTATTTGGCGCTTCATCAGGAAGAGAAGCGGATCCGCATCACGGGAGATCTTTATTTTCACCAGCGGTCCGTTACCGTTGCAGAGTGAAAATCAGCGATGCGCACCAGTGAACAAAGGATTTCGGGGGAAACGGTCAAAAACATCAGCTGCGATTGAATCCTGACACCTCGACACGTTTCGTCTCTCCCGGCTGAACTTGCCAGTGTTCGGCTTTCATGCCCTTTCTGCGGCTGGGAACGTCAGGCTGAAGCACCGGGCTCCTCTGAAGCTGGAGCTGCGGGAATCGTCTGTGTGGATCGCGCTCATGTGGATGGAGAGAGGAGCGGAGTCCGAAATGTGACATTTTTTGTGTGTGTGTTTGTGTGTGTGTCCTCTCTCCATCATACCTGACAGCTGTGCTCTCCATTCGCTCTCCATTTGTTTTCATCGATTAAGGTACGTGCTACTCAACATTTATCAGATCCAATCGATAGGCTATAGGTCGATGACTGCATGTGAGGGGGAGTTTGTGTCTGAATAGGTTTGTTTATTTGATGCATTTCCTATGTGACGGAGGTGGAAGTTGCATCACTGACAGCAGAAATGTCGATGCACCAAAAGCAAATGTGTACGAAGCAGAAAGAACGTGCCGTGTAGATTTGGAGTACTGGCAAATATGGCCTTGACCTCGAGGGACATTACGCTAAACTAAAAACAGACCATGTGGGAACTGTAGGGTTTTTTTTCTCTCTCTCTCAAGGATAGTTAACCTCGCCTCCATTTTTATCCCAAAATATCATTTCAGGAGTGTCAGTCACACCTCCATTCTTTAGAGGTTGGATGTCATTCTTTATTTTTGGATCTCTCTCTCTCTCTCTCTCTCTGTCTCTCTCTCTCACACACACACAAACACACACGTACGCATACACACACCTCTGTAACAATGGTCTTACTGCTGGTCCCTCAAACAAACACACTCTTCTGGAATCCCCTAGGGACCCTCCCATGTGGTTGGCATTGTCAAGAGAGAGGGGGGTGCTGGAAAAAAAAGAGGAAAAAAGGGGGGGAAAATAGCATTCTTTTAACGTGTGTTTGCATTAAACTGCTCCTTAGGTCAGCTAAAACCAAGGGTGTCCCCCTTTAGTTGATGGGTCCCTCCCACACTGGCCTCATAACAAGAGGAGCACCACTGGAAAGGTTCAAGTCAGCAAGAAACTGGACTCAAATTCCCACTTGAGTCCAATTAGAGAAAGGAAATTTATATGGACATGGACGTCAATAGATGCATTGAGTTTCTGTTTGTTAATAGATAGAAGACAATACATGCGCCACCCCTCTGTCGGTGCACTACTTGTGTACTCTGAGAGCTCCGGAGCCTATTTTGGAGCTCTGTATTTTCCATTATTGGACCATATTAAGTAGAGTGGAGCTGTTTATTGTCAGGCTGCACCACTTTCAGGAGTTAGTTTGCTTCCTCTTGGGAGAAGATGATGCTACTTCAGGGCTGATGCCATATGTACCTTGTTTGGATTATTGTGTGTGTGTGTGTGTATGTGTGTGTGTGTGTATGTGTGTGTGTGTGTATGTGTGTGTGTGTGTATATATATATGTGTGTGTGTGTGTGTGTGTGTATGTGTGTATATATGTGTGTGTGTGTGTGTGTTTGTGGGCTATTTATGTACACATGACACACTGAGATGTTGGAGATGCAGTGTGGTTTTCACATACATGGGAACTTCCCTTATCCTCCCTCAAATGTGCATTGGTGTTCATATGCCCACCCCTCCTTTTCTATCTCTCTCTCTCTCTCTCTCTCTCTCTCTCTCTCTCTCTCTCTCTCTCTCACACACACACACACACACACATGCACAGACATGCACACACAAACATTCACACTCCAGACACAAGGCTTGCTCTAATTCTTCCTTTGCACATCCTGCTGTGCCTTGTGTCTCTTCCGTGCACTGCTCCTCTGATTACTATCACGCCGTCGAACCAAATCTGATACCACGGCTTATAAGATGCTTATTCATGTCGCATGCATGAAAATACATGACTACGGAGGACTGTGGTTAAATGATGCATTCACACCTGACCAGATCATGTGGATGTTGGAAGAGGACGGAAAAAGGGGTAGACCGAGGTGGGAGGGTTGTGATTAAACATTGGCACTGTTAATTGCCAAGTCAATTAGCATATGGTCTTGCTGTGAGCCCCAGTCACATGGTAATGAGGCCTAATTAGGATGGCTAGAGATATGTGAAGAGGCAAGGGGAAATATTTCACCATCACGTTCTCCATGCTGACATTTATGGGCACCAGGGCAGTGAATGGACTCACCCTTCACTCTCATCCAAGTTCTGTCTTTGTTTTACCTAAAGCTTCCTCTCCAGCTCACCCTAACCTCAAATGCGCTGTCCTCCTCTTCATTTCTTTACCGTCCTTTTATCTGCCACAACCAGCTGCAGGGGGATTGGTGGAGGTTAAGGAATGCTAGGCAGACAGATCAAATGATGCAATGCACTTTATGGGTGTTATGCATCTTTGTTAAAAAAAAAAAAGTGATAAATCAAGGGTGATAAATGTATTGCTTCAAATATGCTCAGAAACTACTGGAAATTGCAAATCTCACCTATAATTCAATGGTAATTGTTTTTATGAAGATCCAGCTGTAGCTTTTCACATAACCCAGGAAACACAAAACGATCACTGGCAATAAATCTCTGCATCCTTTCTGTCTGACGGCAAACAAATGAAATTTGCTGCGACAACAAATAGCATGCGTTAGAACAGAGTAGTAAAGTGATTGTAAATATATTTTCACTGTAAGTCTGTGCAAAGGATACATTAAAATTCCACTGTGTTTGCTGCCGTTCAGCTGTGATACTGAATTTGTTTCATCCGGATCAGAGAATTTTTTTATCTCAGGAACAGACTTGAAAGTCACATTTAAATTGGCTGTGCCTTTGCAATTTTCTGCGTGGGAGGTTTTGGACTCCAGCTGAGGGTCCATTTCTGTAAAGTCAGGATATCAGGACTTACAAAAACTTTGTGTAATGTCAAAGTGTTTTTGAATGAGAGTGAGAAACATGTTCCTCCAGGCAAAATGTCAGAAATGTAAAACCAGTGTCAGAGAGGTATTATGGACTGGTACTGAGTGTGTTTGGAGACTGTTTTGAGAGCTTGAGACAGAAGTTGCGAAGGATAGAACACCAGTCTTGATGCTCCCAATTAGAAACTTGGCTTTTACAGCATATGAAGCTTTTTTCTTTTTAGAAGTTGTTTTTAATCCAAAATAAGTCTGCATACAGTTAGACAGCGCATCAGTTGGGGTTAATTCAACATGACTGTTATCTTACATAAGCCCAGCTGCTGATGTAAGATGTACGTCTGTGGACTGACAAAAATAAGAGGTCTAGTAGCTTTAGAAGAGACAGCAAACTGAAGTCCCGCAAGTGCCTCGCTCACCTCAATAACTAGATCAGTGTGTTCTACAAGTTCAAACCCTACACACGCTCATCATGCCTTCCCTCAGTTATTATCCCAGTAGTCGAAATTAAACAGAAGGTGAAATAAAAATGAGAATTGAAGCAAGTCATCAAAATGCAATAATCCTCCCAATTATCACCATGGTAATTAGACGGCATCTGGTTCTGTGCGATGATAATTACAGGAGGTGGTAATTGTATGGGGGGGGGGGGGGGGGGGCTTGCTAGATTTCAGCATCCAGCCTAGAGCAGATTTGAATGACTGCAGTGCTGCACATTTGCACTCTCACGCCTGTTTTCTTGTTGTGTGTCAGCAGCAGAAGCAGCGCTATAAGGAAGGCACGCTGCATACTTTCCACTTTGTGTGAGAATGTGCTGCCGTCTCACACACACACACACACACACACACACACACACACACACACACACACACATGTGCGCGCGCACACACACACACAGAAGCATGCATTAAACATGGCACCAGACAGAATGGCATATTGACATGCATAGACCCAGCACACATGGGGCGTAGTGCCAGCCTGTGTATAATACACAGCATGTATGAGTGCAGCATGAATGCATGTGCAGAATCCAAAATAAGATGGACTCCTCAGTGTCAGCAGGCTGCTTGGCACTCGTGAAGATGATGTCTGAGAAACAGCAGCCATGCAGCAGAACTGGCAGGAGCTGGATCCTTCAGTTACATAAGATGCACAACAAGAATTGAAGGGGGGGGGGGCATGAAAAGAGGAAAGAAGCCAAAATGGAAGGAAGAGGGGTGTGTTTGTGATTCGTTGACAGTGGTAAAATGAGGGAGAAAACGTGTGGAGAAGAGGGTGAGGCGCGTCTTTCACAGCACATCCTCAAATGTAGCAGAGAGATGAGAGTGCTCTGGCTGCTCTGGTGGAGAGGAGGTACTGAAATCCTAAAGAATAGAGGATTTTAAAATGAAGAGGGGACAGAAATGGTAGAAACATGTATGACAGAGGGATGGGTGACATGTCTCACGTCACAAATATGGAGGGAAGACGATTTGACTTTGTGGCATGTGTGCTGTAGGTGTGTGTTATGTCATGCATGTTTATGTGAGCTTGAACTGCATGCATATGATTGTGTGTGTGTGTGTGTGTGTGCACGTGTGTGTGCACGCGCGCGCATTGCCAGTGGCAGCTCTCTGTGTGCATCCTTCAGCTTTCACTTCACCAGTCTGCTAAATCACACTCCAAAAAGCAGCCAGAGAAACCATCTGTGCATGGAAGAGTGACAGGGTGAGAGGGTGAGTGAGTGAAAAAGTGCTCCGTTCTTTCCGTCTCTTGTTGTGAGTGTGGTTTTACAGGCTCAGTCATTAGAGGTTGACAAAGAAGGCGGTGAAGACAAGCCAAAAAAAAGGATACAAAAAGACTGAGGAGGAGCTGTCTACTCAGCTTATTGTGGATGAGTGAGCCCTCTCTTGTCTTCTTTCCCTTTTGTTTAGGTCCTGTAATTTTGTGATGGGCTGTAACCATGGTTATCAGGGGCTCACCAGAAAAACAACACATTCTTTCAAATGTTTTTGACTCCTGTGTAGGTTTGAATGTTAATGTCAGGTGTTGCGTCCGGATCCATCACTGTGTTGTTGTTGTTTTTGTGGTGATTCATCCCTCTATAACACTGATTGATGTTAATTTAGACTAACCAGAGGCTATCGCCACTGCCGCTGCTGCAACAAGGAGGGAAGGACATGGCAGGAAACGATGGGAACTAGTCTGAAATCACGGCAGGAAACAAGGGAGCAAAAATTTTAGTAATGAGGAGGCGTGAAGAGCAATTTTGGAGGGTGTAAATCTCTGAAGGCTACATGAAAGGGCTCTGAACAAATGAATATGCACAAACCACACATTTATATGCATACATGCATTTTTCCACTGTTTTGCCCCCTGGGCTCCTGAAGAAAGTTGTAAACAACTGCTACCTTCACATTTTCAAGAGCGAAAGAGAGAGAGAGAGAGAGAGAGAGAGAGATGGGGACGGATAAATTAAAACCGTGTAAACTACCGGGTGGGCTAACTATGAAGTCAGTATGTGCTGGTGTACGTTTCGGAGAAGATTTGCATCGATCCCAAATTGCTACAGTACCCTCACATACAAATTTGTTCTTAGCCATTAATTTTGCTCCCTGTCTGTTAGACTAAATTGAAAATTGATAAGTCCTATCTATAGTGCTAAAGAAAAAAATTCTACTTAAAAATATTTCATGAATGAGGCCCAATTTTCTTTTTGGGATATGATCTCTTGCCAATGTAATAGATGATTTGGTTAGAAGCTCAAGGAAAATTTTAGTGGAAAAGTAAAATCTTCTGATGTTAAAATACTAGGTAGAGTTTACCATAATCAAGAAGAGTGGGTGCACTATCCAGATAGTAAATCGGTGGAATTATCCTTCTGTATGTCCCTGTTTTCTTCAACTTGAAGAAAATCTAGGGTTATGGAGTATCGAGGGGTTTGCTGCAGCCTGACTCTGCTTGCCCCATTTAAGCTACATGCTGGAGGGACTGTGTTGTGACCTGTGGCCCTGGCTGGTGTGTATTTAAACCTTCCACTCTTCCCTCATGGCCTGGCTACGCATGTCTCCCTGACTTAGTGGCATTTAGAGAAAATATGAAGCTGAGGGTTGCCAGTAACCCGTGCGTATTACATAAATTAGTCTATTTGTGGAGATTTACAAGTAAAAAAAACTACAGTGAGTTTTGAAGTCATCTGAAATAAACAATCAGGCTTCAAGTGTGTGTGCGTGTGCGTGTGCGTGTGTGTGTGTGTGTGTGTGTCCTGCTCTGTGTGTGGAAACGGATAATTGAAAACAATAAGTCAGCTTGGAAAGAATTCTGAAAGCTCATACAGTCAACAGTAACCTGGCAAAAAACAAACAAACAAGTGTGTTTGTGTGGTGGCTTGGAGAACAGATTATTCCAGCGAAGACGCAAATAAAAAGGGAGTGTGTATGTGTGTCTGACAGTTGTGATGAATAAAGGAAAAGGTAGACTGGGACAACATTGATTATGCACAAGTGTTTGTGTTGCAGGCTGTGTATTTGGGCGCATTGTATAATACATTGTCTGAGTGCGAGCTAGATGCCCTGAGATGCCAGATAGTGAGTAGAACTGCTTGTACCCATGAGTAGCCTTCTTTGTATCTCTGCTTTTTCATAAAAATATGCATGATGCTGCAGCTTTGAGCCTGTCAGTGCTCTTGAAAGCAGCTCACAGGCCGAACCTGGCCAAATCCTACAGCTGACATTGTAGAAAAATGGGCAGGGCCTCTGACTCCTTACTTCTTTGTAAATGACCTTAAGGTAGCTGTTCTATTTTTTGCCATGCACCCTAAGGTTGGGGCCAGAGGGCCACTCACTCAGTAAATCATTGAGTCACTTACTCACTGGCGGGGAGGAGATGCTAAGTGATGTGTAGTCAAATGAAGCACAAGGATTGGATGATTTTAGCGATTACGCGGCCCCCCGATGATGTCACAGACCATCGTCTCTGTCTGTCATTTCAGCTGTTCGCCCATCATCCATGAGTGCCGAGGCAGTAGTGACTGACAGACTGAGATGTAATAGTGCAAGACCTCTCACAGTGCGAGATGACAGGATAAAAGACTGAGATGAAAGTGACACTAGCGATGATTACCGTCACCCAGATGATGTCGCAGTCAGTGTGACTGAGATGAAATTTATGACTGCCTGAATAGCTTTGATGTTCTGTGACATTATCTGGGTATCTGAGATCAGAAGCCTGATAGGACAGTAATGATTCTGCACAGTTGTGATGCTATTTGTCTGCAGGCCACATTAGATTTGGATGACATCCCAAAATTTGTTCTAGCAATATTAATCAATTATTTTTGGATTTGTTGGTAAATGTGTGTTGGATATTTGAGAGACAAAATAAAAGCTTAAAAGCCTTAATTATGTTCTAAAGGGGCAGGGCTCTTTCTGCTTTTTACACAGGATGTGTGTGTTTTTTGTTTGGAAAGCTGCAGTCATTTAGCTGCATGAACTACTGTCCTTTGTTTCCTTCTAAAACTCAGCAGTGCTCGATTGTGTGTATTGTCACTCCGAGGCGGATTACTGTGGGAATGACTGACAGCTCAGTATTATTACAAAGATTTACGACCTGAACCGCTCACTTTGCTTTCTTTTTCTCTCCCCACGCTCTACAAACCTTTGGATTTCTCCATTTTTGTCAGAGATGGCATTCCTGCCGGTCTTCCTCATGCTGCTGCTAACTGTGACCCATCGTGCCAGCAGTCAAGACTCCGAGGATTCTGAGGCTCTCCCCAGGGGCTGCGGCTGGGGCCTGGTGCGACCCTATACCCTCCTCTGTGACCTGGACTCCATATGGGGTGTGGCTGTTGAGTCGGTGGCCGCTGGTGGGGCATTGGCTGCCATCTTGCTAGCCTTAGTCCTGCTGTGTCGTTTACACCATGTCAGCGAGGCTGAGAAGCGCAGTGGTGTGGGACCCATCCTCCTGCTTCTCCTGGGCATCCTTGGCTTGTTTGGCTTGAGCTTTGCTTACCTGATTGAACAGGACGAGTCCTTATGTCTGCTCCGCAGGGCCCTGTGGGGCCTCCTTTTTGCTGTTTGCTTCTCCTGCTTGCTGGTCCAGGGAGTTCGTCTGCGCAGGCTGGGTCGGGAGCGTCGGAGCCCTGGGGGCTGTGCCCTAACAGGCCTAGCGCTGGGTTTGAGTGCCGTGCAGGGCATCATTGCTGCAGAGTGGCTACTTCTGACCGTGCTGAGGGAGGGACGAGCTGCCTGTCAGTACCTGCCTCTGGACTTCTCACTAGCCTGCAGCTATGTGCTCGCCCTCCTACTGGCCGCCTTGACTGCGGCCTCCCTGGCCCTGTGTGGAAAGACTCGTCAGTGGCGCTGCAATGCCATTTGGTTGCTGGTGACCTGCCTGCTGTCTCTGATGCTGTGGGTGGCCTGGGTGGGCTTCTATCTGTACGGCAACGCCTGGTTGGGGAGGTCCCCAGACTGGAACGACCCAGCACTAGCCATTGCTTTAGTGGCTCAGGGCTGGCTCCTGCTGATCTTCCATGCCATTCCTGAATCCCATATCTGCCTGAAACCACCACCTCAGCCCACTGCCCCAGATTACTTCGACACCTCTCAAAACTCCACACGGATGAGGGAGACAAGTTTTGATGAAGATATCCCCCTCTCTCACCGGCAGTTTGTTGAGAACCAGGGCTATGGATACAACGATGAGAACACTGCAGGTACATTACAAGCAATATTTCAGAGCGGACAGGTGTAATATGTGTGGGCAGGCTGTAGGTGGAATGTAGGCCAAAGTGAGTAATACAACACCAGGAAAAATTTGTATGTGTTGCTCAAAATAAATACAAGAGGAAATATCTGTGGTGCAGAATTACACAGCAAGTGTTTTTCTCTTCGAGTCAGACTGATGTGGTGAATCATGGTGAGTAATCACGGTCCATATCTTTTCCACGCTAGGCTTGAGGAGTGGTAGCGGCGCTGGGCAACATAACAGTAATACTGGTGCCAGGCCCAGCGCACCCTTCCGCAGCAACGTCTACCAGCCCACCGAGATGACCATGATCCTGAACGGGGGAGCGGTGAGTACATCCTCCCAGTCACAGGTACACTCCGCTTACATGCCGCTCTCTCATTCGACGACCCCGACGAGACTGCATGCACATTTGTGCGTTCCAGCCATCATTGCACAAGAATGAGGGAGAGGTGTGAGTGTTTGTGCACGTGTGCACTACGCGTCCGCATGTTCCTGTGTGTATACTGTAATTTATAGCCATATGCATGGGTGGGTTTGTATCAAATTGTCACTCATCTGACATTGATTTGTGTATTTGCTGTTGAGAAAGACCCTTCATGTGCTCCTGTGCGTGTTGTTGGACTGTAAGACCCTTCATTATGCGGGATGAATGGCCACTCTGGCTGGCACAGGTGAAGCGGTCACTGTGTTACGAATTTAGCTGCCACACAAGCCCCAAACACTGCGTCACACACTACCAGAGGCGACAATGCTTACTGACTGTCAGATCATGTGTTGTAACTATTCTTGGAGATTGCAAATAACATTTTCCCTCATGTTAATGGAGCTGCCCCGCATAACATTTTAGTAGTTGAATAGTTAGCTTGAGCTGTCTTTGCCATTATCTTTGGATCTGTTGGAATGGCAAATTTTATTTTGGTATGACTCCCATTCTAGGGGAAATTATTTCCTTAAAATGTTCCATATAAAACAAAAAGAGTTATTAAGAGTTAGAACATAGTTTAATATGTACATGTTCAAAAATATGTTAAATAATCATTTTTGTCTGTTTTCTCCACCAAAAATCTGAAAATTTAATTCTGCTCCATATCCATCTTCAAAAAACACAGAATACATAATTCTGCAAATGTTTCCAACTATAATGTAAGTGCTAGATACAAGATGACTTAGGTACTCAACAGTCAATTCTATTTTCTGTCTTCAAGTTTCCGCATCACAATTGTGTAAATTGTATACTGGATCATGTGATGTAGTCAACACCCATTAAACTCAGAGAAACACACTCTTTGTAGGTCAACCAACCACCTTGAAGGATGAAGAAGAGAAACACATTTTAAAATGGATTTCAATGGAAAATAAAACAAATTGAAAGAATAAAAGCACAATACATGGCAGAGGTGTGAGACGCAAGTCTAAGGTGGATAACAGTCTTCGATGTAAGCTTTGAGTTAACGGAACTTTTTTTTTTTTTTAAATGCACTCTCTTTTTCTCCCCAAGAGATTAGACTGAAACTACCTTAATGCTTGTCTGGGCAACACTCAGCCATTAGCCTGTTTGCTTAGCTTAGCATTGAGACTAAAAAAAAGGAAAAAGCAGGAAACATCAAGCCTGACTCCATCATAAGACAACAAAACACAGTTCATTAGCTTGTGAGTCTTAGAAGTGAGAAGAAAAACATTTTGCAGGCAAAACAGAGCATAAATGATCGGTACGCCTTGTTAAAGATTGAGTGACTTGGGGCATGTGTGTTTACAAAGCCGATGCACCTACTGTTTGCATGCATGTAAAGATCAAAAATGTGAAATTAGAGCTGCAACAGTTATATTGTATTATAGATTATAGGAAAATTATTTTGCAACTGCTTGGATGAATGAATAATATGTTTTAATTTGTCATGAAGAGTCCTTTTTTCCTCTCAATTACTCACATTTAGAAGTCTTTAACTGACAAAAATGTTGTTTTCCCCCCTTTGCATAACTTCTTGGTGACTCCATCACACAGAAAATACCAGATATATAATTTTAGCTTGGAACTAATGGAGACTGATGACTAACAGCAAAACTTTCCCAAACATCCATTTAGAGACTCTCAAAACATCATGTGATACAATCTAATACTAAAACCAAACTTGAACATTTGTAGTTTGGCAACCAGCTGATTGTGCGGGTTAATGCTTAACAGGGAGTTTGTTTGTTTTAAGCTCAAATCAAAGTGCTTGTGGGTTACTAAATTCAAGAGCTGGATAAAGAAGATGAGGAATATGCTGACATGCTGGATGATGCACCGTTTGTAATCCAAAGTGTTGCTGTTGTAAGTAGTCGATCTCTATTAGATTCAAGCAAAAAAAAAAAAAAAAAATGCGGCTGACATTTTCTGACCTCTAGATTCACCAAGAAGTCATGTAGGAGGGAAAACTTGCTTCTTGACTTCAAGAAATCTAAACTGTGAGTCATTAAAAGGCAAATTACACTTCTTGGGTGAAGTTGACTCAAGCAAAAAAAAAAAAAAAGAAGAAAAGAAAGACAGTTCAAGTTCCTCAAAATGTGAGAATTTAAAGTGTTACTTCACTCATAAATGTCTATTTTGTCTTTCAAGTCTTTCTAAATAGGTGTCTTAATTTTTAACCGCTGTGTCACTTCTTTGTGACTCCAGTTGACACAAAGAGACAGCACTTACACTTAGGTTGACGCTAATGCTGCTCCATGGCCTCCAACTACGAGCAACTCAATACCCCACAAAATCAACTGTTTAAAAACTCTCAAGTCTATCATCTGGTGTAACTCACATCCAGCAGTTCGCTGCGTAATTAAAAAGATTGCAACCTCTTACGCTTCCATTTCAGCCCTACAGTGAGCTGAGCTACAAAATGGAGGTGCTATAGTCGGTTCATTATTAGCGCAAATCTAATTGTTTATTGGTTTCGAGCACACAACTGGATAAAGAAGATGTGGATTATAACAAACGATCCACTTCAGAGTTTTTGAACTGAGGTTTGTGGGCAGTTTTGCTCTTGATTGTAGTTGGTGGCTGTGGGTGCTATTAGGTTCTAACTGAATATACTTGGCCGCATGCTGGAGTGAAAATTCACTGTTTACGTGAAGTATTGCATCTATGTTGGATTTAAAGATATCTCATGATCAAAATAAGTGCGAATTGCAGCTCTAAAGAGGAAACATCTACTTCATAAAGACTTCATTTGTTTCCATTTCCTCCCCCTACAGGTACCCTCCGCCCCTCCTACCTACACGGGGAGACAGTTGTGGTGAACAAAGGAATCAGAAAGCGGAAGTGAGGTAGAAAATGAAGAGAAGAAGAGTGTTGGGAGGGTGAGGAGAAGAAGGGTTCGGAATTAGGGGCCTACCTGGTTGGAATGAACTTTTCATGTGATGGTGGCGGGGCCCTTCACTATGTGTACAGATTTGGGACTTAAACTGTGTGCCAATCAACTACTGTATGAGCGTGTGTGAGACTGAGAGAAAGTAGCGCATGGAGGACAGAGCTAAAGTCTTCTAAAGCTCGTCTAGCACACAACTCTGTAAAAAACAAAAACAAACAAAAAAAACAACTTGAAATGTGACCAGCAAGTAGCAAAACAAAACAGACGCTGACTCAAGATCTGAAAATGTCGACATGCAGTATTCTTTTTGTTTAATTTGCTCTCCTGAGACTACAGCACTGTAAGCATCCTTGAAAACTGTGAACTCTATCGCTTTCTTCTGCTATATCTCTCTTCCTGCCAGTCGGGATGTCTTTTCCGCTGCTGCTCATGCATTGGCGATCGAGTGGAAACATTTGGCTCTGTCCTCCATCCAACCACAGCGTAGCTGAAACAGAGCACATGGGCGAGTGTACAGCCACCCTCGTAAAAATAATCCAGCCTCTGTGGGTGCTTATGTACAGAATATGGGAGAGCGTGTGTGTATATCCCCAAAACCTCAAGAAACCCATCCCTTTTTTAGACTGTTACCCCCAAAACCTCTGGCCTTTTCATCCACCTTTCCCTCGTTCTAAATCAGTTTTCAGCATTTCTCTGCACCGCCTGTGAATATAACACATAACTCCTCTCAGCTTGCCTCATCCTCCCACCTGCATGGACACAAAAATATGAAACAGACTGAAGCCCGATGTGCGATAAAGCAATGAAGTTCCTGTTACCACAAATGCAGCCTGGAGCACCTGAACAGAGGGATGGCAAGCTGCTAATGAACTGCTGTGAAGATGCGCCATGTGTAGAATGAGGATTCTTATTGGATGAGGGGGGCGTCAGTCACCAATGTGGAGGCGCTGGTTCATGAATCTAGGTCAGACTGCTGTGCTCTCCCACATCTCCAGTGGCCACTGGCGGTTTGAACCAGCCAGGAGAAGCTGTCACTTCATCTCAGTAGGAAACAGAGCGAGGAGATGAAACCTTCTCCTTGTCTGCGTTACGAGTGGGCACGTGAGTTTATATGTGTGTCAGGAGAAAAATTAAGTCGCGCTTGCTTTCTGGTGCTAAATTCCTCTATTTCCCCTGCACAACATCCCAGTGACACAGAAGTACAGAACAGATCCAGCTGTCAAACTGTGGGTGACGGATGATATTCAGAGTGGCGCCGGGTGTGTGTGGAGATATCCTAGAGCCTTAGAACGATCAGATTTACAGTGCAAGGTAGAAAGAGGGAGATCAAAAATAAGCTCAGGATAGGAGGAGGGACATTGGGGCGGGGGGGGGGGGGTAGCAAGAGATGGTCCAAGGGGAGTCAAATGTGACAAGTGAAATCTCTGCGACTTCCCTCAGTCAGCCTCCGAGCTGTGTGAGAAAATGGCTACCCAGTCCATTTATGTGTGTGTTGATGTGTGTGCGTGTGTGTGTGTGTGTGTGGGGGGGGGGGGGGGGCGGCTGTGGCTGCTTTGTGTGGCCTTTATTTGGTGAAGCGTCTCTGCCTCCTCCTAGTCCTCCTCCCGTGGTCGGCTAGCTTAAGTCCCCATGTCAAGCAGCAGGACTCATGTTTCACTGGAGTGTCAGTTTCACACTCTTTCCCTTCATCGTGTCTGCAGCTCTCTCTCTCTCTCACCTGAGAGGCTGTGTACATAGTAGTGCTGTAAAGCTTTGCTTGCTTGTTTACTTTCTCTCTTTTTGTTTTCTTTTTTTTTTTTTTTACTGTAGGGTTTAGCCACCAGACCCACTGGTGAACTGACAAGTGCAAACTGTTTTTATCAGATTTTTTTTAAATGGTTTTAACTGGTTTGCTTGTTGATAAATTTATTTTTCCTTTTTTTTTCTAGAATTTAAAAAAAATTGTTTGCCAGCGCTAGATATGCCCCTATTTTTTATTTCTTTTCTTCTTTTTTTTTAAGTTCAAAGAACACAATTCTCAGTCAAGACAATGGTCCACTTTTTGCTGTAAAAATTACGGGGATACAAAGATACTTATTTTTTATTTTTTCAGAAAAAATGGCTGTGAATAATGTCTAGCACTTCATGCAGTAAACTATGAATTACGTGATATTTTATCATAAAGAGCAGGGCAGGGAGGGCTGAATAAACCTCAAGCCCACCAACAGTCACAGTGGTGACCCAACAGTAACACTTGACTAAGAAAGGGTAAGCACCACTTCTCGCCCGCTGCTGTATGTTTATGTCTTACCCAGTGGCTGTTCTAAAATAGGACTGTACACGACAGGCCTGCTCCATGCCCAAAGAGAGCTTGCCCTGCTACGTCAGGCTCTGTCTGGGTGAACAGATACAAGCTTTAGGCCCTGGAACTGTGTGTCATTTCCCAGGAAGAAGTGACCTCAGGGTTTTGGAAGGTCAACATCACCAAGACAAAGCTTTGAAGACTCAACAGTCGGAGTTGAGGGGGAATGTTTCAATACTTGTGATGTTTTCACTCAATGTGGAGTACAGAAAAAAAAAAATTAATAATAATGTGTGACTTCGTAGACTTTGCACTTGTCAACTACCTATCTGTGCATGCTTATCACCATTTCTACATGTAAGACCTTTCTCAGACGTACTTTTGAATACTAACTATTTATGTAAAGGTCATGTGACAGCAATCCTAATTTCTGTGTATATCAGATGACACACTTGATGTCTGTGCTTTCTTTCACACAAAAGAGAGCTGGTTCTTTAAGGAAGCAACAGGGGATATGGTCCAAAATGATTCCCCATAAAGGAACGACTAAATGCTATCATTACTGGACCTAATAATAAATGTTGTTGAAGACTTGAGGGGGGTTAAAGAGAATCTTCCACCTGATATCATCTCTGTGTTTAAAATCAAATAGGCTGTGGTGACATTTGCACAAAATTTCTATGTTAAGTTTGTCATCCCTGGGCAGCCTGTTGAACACACATCCTCCCTGGGTTTGACACGTCCTTGCCTGTCCTCTCCTGATTTGTCTTTCCTTCAGACTGTTCCATTAGGACAGCTGACGGGGGTGATATTGGTTTTCACAGCTGTGACTGTGCAGTGACGCAGCATGCCTATGTATAGAACTTGATTCCCCTGATTAGAAAAAAAATATATATTAAAAAAACAGTTAACTCTTTCTGTAACCCATTCAGGAAAAAAAAAAAATTCAATAAAAGTGTCATGTTTAGTTAAATTTTCTTGGATGTGGCTTTGTTTTTTTTGTTTGTTTGTTTTTTGTTCCCCCTCATCGATGAATCCTGATGATGTTCCAGATTAGCATGAGATTCAAGCTTCATTCAGCTCGGAAATTGGAATTCCAGTTGGGAGATTTCTGACTTCCAACATCATTGCCTGTTTCCTCTCCCGTTCAGCTTTATGGTGAATGAGCACGAACAAGTTGGTTCCACTGGGTGTAACTGTGAATGAGCACAGAGCAGCAAGTGTTTTGGTTTACTTTTAGCCCAAATCAAAGTGTTTGTGGATTACTAAACACAGTTGGATAAAGAAGATGTGTGTTTTACTGGATCATGTGATTGACAGTTTGTAAAGAGACGTTTTTGCACATTTTTGCTGTTGTTGGTAGTCGGTGGTTATGTTGCACCCTTAGCTTCAAGCTAAATACGCGTGGCTGGCTCTTTCTGCATTCTGGAGTCGCAGAGAAGTTTCGCAGCAGTGATGAAAAAAAAAAAAAGGTCTTTGTGAGCTCGAGGCACCATTTGTGAGTACTCAAAAGGCAGAATAGGTGCAGTGCGTCACATTCAGGTGACGCATTGCTTTAAACATCTTTGATGTTGCTTGTAACATTGATACCCACGTTTTCAGAAAGTCACTGTTCATTCATTTTTCCTAACTCAAATTTGTATTTTTTTCAAGCTTCTGCGCTGTCTTGAATGCGGCATGTATCTGATCTTATAGGCTGCCAACACTATTGATATTTGAGAGTTATGAATCTTGTACTGAAATATATTTATGTAGCTGTATCCCTCAGTTTAGGTCAGGGGTTCTCAAAGTCTGACAGTGTATACGTCCCCCAGGCAAAGACTTGCTTAAGGCTCATCTCACCCTCACTTACTTCCTGGTCGCCCAGGATCTTGATCATGTTATCCGATCCCATAGATACTCTCATATCGTGCCAAGGTAGCCTAATATTGCTATTTGTAACTTAAGATGAAATGTAATACATGAAAGCGGTCCATCCACACGGAGAGGACAAACAGTACAATCCCCAAAAAGCACCACATCATCCGAAACATAGTCGGGCTCATTTACCTAATGTCCTTTTGATAACTCCTCGCACCCTCAGAGGGATCAAACCTTCGCCGTGGTGACCTGGCGTCATCGGAACAATTCCATGATCTATTCAATTGTTCTTCAACTTCAGTTTTATCATCCAATTAAATTTAATCACAATCCTTCCACAAGATTTTGATTTATCTTGCTGACAAATGAACCAACATTGGTGGTCACATGACTTTTCCAGAGGTAATAACAAGAGGGCACTCGAAGACAAACTAAGCTTGTAAAATAACGCCATATTCAATATGGTAAATGGATCCGCCCCGACATTCTTGGCTTCTTTCTACACGCCTTCACCAAGTTTAGAAAAAGCAGTTTTCTTTCAAGTCAAAGTGAATAAACCAACAACAACAACAACAAATTTGTAGTTGTTGTAGTAATTATTCCATACTGAAACTAGAAGCTGTTCTGAGAGGTGACGTTTATCGTCTCGTGGGCTGACAAATGCTGCCAAATCTTTCTTTTTTTTCACTATGCTGAACAAATCCTTCCCCAAATTCGATGGGTTGGTCCTTGACACATGCTAGGCCAAATGTAACTTTGCTTCCCCTTTGCAGGTTTCAGTTTTAAGAGACCTTTAGTTAGTTCAGCCAGAAACATTCTACATGTCTAAGAGGTTTTGGACAGTGTTTAGCAGGCTATTTCCTCTTTGCAGGTGAGGACAGGGATCAAATGTTTTACCCTCCAATCCAGGGACATCTATCTGTTATCATGTTCACTTTCAGCCTGGAATCACAGCCCAGAACCAGTTGTCATCTGGCTTTACTCGGCCAGCCGGGTGAGTCCACTCCCTGCAAACACTGCTGCGATCCAGTTTCAGTCAGTCCCAGCACTGCCAGACTCTGAGGAGCTGGATCAGATGTCCCCAAAATGAAATGGGCTCTTTTATCACAGCCAAGTGGCAGCTGTCCTCCGGGCAGCTGCATACCTGCAAAAGGAGATACATGAGCCTCCTCATGGCTGACAGTGAAGCGGTGTGCATCAGTGACGGGGACGGTCAGGAAAGCCGTCCATCACCGAACACCCTCACTGGGAGCAAAGCATCAGGTACGATGGGTTCAAGGAGCATTAGGAATAAACCAGGAGTGTACTTCATTCACTCATTTATTTGACACAGGCAGCAAAGAACCACAAGGCTGGCTGCGTAGCGCGCACTCTTTCAAGGGTAAACAACATATTTACATCCCAACAACATTCAAGCCACACAAATGAGGAAATATATCTTTTAGGTCAGATTTCACAAGAGCTGGAAGATATTAAACATCCCATTTTTCCTGCTCTGTCAGATGTTTGTCACCCACCAATGGCGGTTTAAAAAAAAAAAAACTCTTTATCTTCTGTTTCCCTGACAGGGTAATTTCCTTCCTGCACACACAGTCACCTTCCCCTCCGGCCTGAATTCCTGACTTGAATGGAAACGCTGCATCCATTTTTTGCAAAGCGATATGTAAAGCTCAGGAGAAAGGAAACAACAAGTCAAGGAAATAGGATTATTTATCAGCTAGAACTGCTAGGAGGAAATATTTAGTATTCAAGAGGTTTGACTCCTGACAATATGGCATGTGAACCGTACGATACGGTGTGAATTTGTTGGGTGACATTCATGATGAGAAGTGATCCATATAAAGGCAAATAAAAGCAATCAACTAATTAGACACGAGTATCAGAGCATAAATCCCTGCCTGCCTGCGTCCAATTGGTTACAAGCATTTTAATGGCTTGTTTGACTGATCGCTAACATCAACCTAAAAGAGTTTAATAGCCTTGAAACTAAAGAGCACTAATGATATCAGTTATTAGCACCACCGCTCGAGCTAACATTAAGTGACGGAGACACTGCCACCACAGGTTTGTCACCAGGCGAGAAATTGGTCAGCGATGGTGTGGAAGTCATTTCCTCCATGCCTTGCAGGCCGGGGGTCAGCCACTCACAGCCATCGGGGGTTATCTGGGTGGTGGGGGTGTGGACCACGGTGCTCTGGGGGGTGGGAGACACCACCTGGATGGACACATCGGAGATTCCCGGCTGGGGGCTTCCTGCAGGATCTGTGACAGCCACGCCCCCTGAAGACAAACAACATCTGCATCCTCAACAAGAATGGCTCCATTGTTTCTGTATCGTTTTAAATTTACAGACAATGTTATTTCAATGACACTCACTGAAATATCACACTTTACTTTTAAAAATTAAAAAAAAACAACTTCCTAATAAGACATTAAAGGCACGCGGTATTGTGGGCCAGCTCCTGAGACGGCAGCCCAGTTAAAGTATTTCTGAAGGTTAGCGATTCCCAGATAGAACTGACAGAAAACATCTAAGCTGAAGAACAATGTGACTGATGATTCAGGCCCTTTCACTCAGCTGTGTCACGGTGGGAATATTACACTGTTGTGGAAAAATACGAGAAGGGGCAACAGATCTTTCTGTTCCAGAACTCTATTCAAATCTATTTAACTATTTGACTGCTCTTCTGCCACCCAATGGTGATATAGCTTCTGATTGATTTTCATAGTTGACGATGCGGCAAAACAGAGTCGTAGAAAATTCTCCAACCAAGATATGGTAATTTTAACCTTTGGAGAATAAATACAACTTTTTAAGTGAGAAATTGGTGAGCCAGACTCAATTAGAGCAACTAAACAGGACGAGGAGATTTCTCCTCTGACTAGATTGGGCATGTGATGACATCACATGGTTAATTAACACTGACTGGTCGAAGGAACTTGTCTGTCAAGCCAAGCCCTCCTCTCATCATCTCATAGTGGTTTTAGGAAGGAGGGGATCCAGATGTAGCTGCAGAGCTCAATTCTCAGCTTGCAGTCGGCTGTCTCATCAGGCTAGGGGACAATGGGCCAGCTCAACTGTGCAAACTTTAAAACACTTTGTTTTTATAGATTAAGTTTTTGACATGAATGCCTTATTTTGCCAACTACAGTAAAATCCCAAGGTTGGTGTTGCAGATCTCTGCCCGGCCTGTGACACTTGCTCACTGAGACAGCTGCGGGGTTTTTATAGCGGCTTCTTGTTACCTGCTGGTAAAAAGTTTCGACATTTGTCCGTTTACACCACAACTGCAGCCAAAACCAAAGTTTAATTGTTTGATTGACATTTTTACAACTAACTCTGATAATTTCGTAAAACGTGCACGTAAGAGTTTATTACTTTTTGAGGTGCAAGAATGCAGCACTTTTAAATACACGTCCTGTTAGAGATAAACTGATGAGTATATTAAAATACAAGCAAGTTGTTCCCAGAGTTCGATATCATAACGTTAATGAGAAGTTAATATAACCGATGTCAGCATAAATCACCCTGTTGATAACCCTTATTACTGTCATTATCACTGGAAGGAAATGTGTTTTTCGAAGTGAGCCAACTTCTAAGGAATCAGCGTCTCATGGCAAACATCTAACGTGTCACGCTCCAGTCAAGGACAGTCGTGTGATTGATGAGCTGCTGAGAGCTGCACCTGTTCATGATCCGTGACCTTTTTACCTCGAAGTATCGGTGTGTTTGTTTGCCCTCTGGGTCACTTTGCTCTTATTGTTTTTCTCAACATCTCTGATTAATTCTCCTATCAGACTGTGAAATGTGAAAATGACACACTTGATGGCCACCTCAAGTACAAATGCAGCTGTTGTTGGATCAACTTCAAAAGGGAGGGGCTTCCCTAAATAATCTGTCCTTCTTTCTTAGACACCCTTTCACTAACCCCCCCCCCCCCCCCCCCCAATCTCAAGCACGGATCATTCATTTTAGCACCAGGTGGGATTTGCTACATCAGAAAATGTTACAAGTCAACAAACTGCTCCCCTCCTGCGTCTACATCACGCTCTCATTCCCGCACAGATGCAGTTGAAGGGTCATAAAATGGCCTGAGGGCATCAGTCTGGGTACAAACACTTCACGCACACACAGACACAAGCACGAGCATACACAGACACAAGCACACACACGCACAAACACACACGCCCTCTACTAGAATGTCTGGTCAGCAGTCATGGTGCAGCAGGGGTAACAGGCAGCAGCAGCAATGGCAGCGGACGGGGACTCGTCACGCTGCCACGGCTGCAGCGAGCGCCTTTGTTGTGAGGAATGTGTCAGTGCTGAAACATCCTGCACTTATGACTGTGTTGTTCGCCGCTCTTGTATGACAACAAAGGTGCTTGGTCCTGTTTTTTGTGTTTATTGGCTCTACGTTCATTTAAAGTAGCTTTTTTTTTTTTTTTTTACATGAATGCCGGATCACATGACTAGCTGGATCGCAACACTCTTGAGTCTCAGCTACCATGTTTCAAATGGGCAGTGTGTGTGTGTGTGTGTGTGTGAGTGTGTGTGAGTGTGTGTGTATGTCTATGTGTGTGAATGTGCGTGCATGCCTGTGTATGTGTAATGTGTCTCCCAAAGTTTTGTTTTTCTCCTTGAGCTCTAATTCCATGTCAGTCACACTGAATATTGGCCTGCATTCTCAGCTGTTCCACTTCATAGCACTACACACACACACACACACACACACACATACAAAAACGCACAGACATTTTGTCAATTTTTTCCTCTATCTTCATCTATCTGGTCTGTCTTCTTTTTCTACACGTCTCCCCCCCGTCCCCTTCTCTTGTCTGTCTTAAAAAAACACACCCTGAGCCCTGCAGACATTTTCTTTTGCTGTTTCACTTGTTATCAACTCCCCCCCCCCCGCTCTCCTCCAGCCTCTTTCTTTCTCCGACTCATCACTGCCCTCATTCTTTCTCTGTGTCACCACTCAGAATTCTCATGGCTCTTCTTTAACTTCAAAGGCAGTTTTGAGATGAATACTGTATCCCTGCAGAGTGTGTGTGTGTGTGTGTGTGTGTGTGTGTGTGTGTGTGAGTGTGTGTGTGTGTGTGTGTGTGTGTGTGTGAGTGTGAGTGTGACTATATTAGTGTGTATGTGTACCAGCACCATACAGTTTGCCTTCCAGTTTGTGTGTGTTGGCGTCTCACTGGCCTATCAGCAGCTGTTGTCACAGGACAAAATTCAAGATCAATGGTGTTATGTTGCCAGCATGACTAGAGTCTGGCATTCAGTGATACCGTGTGTGTGTGTGTATGTGTGTGTGCTGTTACCTCCACTCTCTTGCCCAGCAATGTCACTCGTCTCTCTAAGTTCTTTTTGCCACTGGCGCAGCTCCTGCACATCTGGGCGTGCCCTGACCTATAAAAACACATGCACACACACATGCGCATGCACAAGCAGTCCTGTCACATAAAAAAAACATTATCAATAAATCAATTATGTTGTGGGCTCTATTTAAAGCATGCTTATTATTAGATACTATATTGTTCTGTTACATCCTCCCGTGGTCTCTCCTGCCAATTCAACATGCCGAAGTCAACCGCTGACAAGAGCCAACAAGAGCCAACAGTGCACCCAGCAAAAACTGAGGACAGCAAACAACCAACGACTGCCCCACATGGGCTTGATGTGTCCACTGCCTTCCAGTGGAAGTAAAAATTTCCAAGTTCCAAGTTGCATATTTCACCTGGAACCTCCCCTGAGGTTGAACTTCCAACCCAGAAATTAGTGATCCCTGGTGAACCCCAATGTCCGGTCGAAATGGTTGTAAATACACAGCATTTAGTGCTTTAATGTCACACATAGTGTACACAATAATGCGTAAAGTGTTGTTATCAACTGGTATTACCAACAGCCGAAGCCTCAACAATGTTTTTTTTTTTTTTCCACCCTTCAACTGGAATGTGGTCAACTTAAGTGTGACATCACCCCCCAAGTTCTAATGTAAAACAAACCAGGGCATTCAAATGTAAAATGTTATTTACTGTATATATTTCTAAACTCAGGTAAAACTGTTAAGGCACTGACTCCACGTTTGTTCATCCCCCTATCTCTTACATACTCTATTCTCTGACGTTCCTCTCCCACATTGACTGTCTTCTAAGTGCCTGGCTGTGTTCTTGCTATTAGCAGCAAGCTCACCAGATACGACGGAGCCTGGGAACGGGCAGAGGAACTTGGGTGTCACAGTGCTGCACCAACCCCTCTGCTGATGGGAGCGTTCCATAGAAATGGAAATGAGGGTTGAGGGTCAGAAGGGGTGAGGGGAGGGGAGGGGAGGGGAGGGGAGGGGGTGGGGGAGGGGTGCGTTCTGAGTCTGTCATGTTTGCTCAACATCGTTTGTGTACGTTTGTCTCTGTGTGGCCATTTCTACTCTACGCTGCTTTTGACCCTTCAGAAAGCTCCACTCCTCCTTCTGTTATTGTCAGGTAGTCATAATTGACGGAACTATCTAATGAGTTCGAAGCGAAGTAAAATCTGGTCAACTGGACGTAAGTTTATCTTGAAGACGTTTCACCTCTCATCCGAGAGGCTTCTTCAGTTCTAGTGAAGAGTGTGGAAACTCCAGCTTATAAACCTATGTGGGAGTGGTCAGTGCTATTGTGGTGGAAATGACCCTCCCGAGACTCACCTGGCCTCTCCAAACGACAGTCGTTGTGCGGTGTCAGGGAGTTTCAGGGGTGGTCGTTGGGGGGTTTCACCGACCACTCAGATGCTAATGGGCTGTGCTGGCATCAGCCGTTCCACATGGGTCTTTCAGCTGAACTCTTTGGGGAAGTTTTGAAAGGACTTGGTTGTAAATAGGAGAAAGGAAATGTCGCAGTCCACCTCCTCTGTTCAAAGATGGTTTCTCTATCCTGACGTGGATGGCTTCTTTAACTCCTCTTTCAAACCATCTGTCCTCTCTGTCGAGAATTTGGACATGGTCGTCCTGGAAGGAGTGGCTTTCCTCCTTGAGGTGGAGGAAAACCGCTGAGTCCTGTCCTCCAGAGTTGGCTCTTCTATGTTGGGCCATGCGCTTGTTGAGGGGCTGTTTGGTTTCCCCTATGTAGAGATCCGTGCAGGCCTCACTGCACGGATCTCTACATAGGGGAAACCAAACAGCCCCTCAACAAGCGCATGGCCCAACATAGAAGAGCCAACTCTGGAGGACAGGACTCAGCGGTTTTCCTCCACCTCAAGGAGGAAAGCCACTCCTTCCAGGACGACCATGTCCAAATTCTCGACAGAGAGGACAGATGGTTTGAAAGAGGAGTTAAAGAAGCCATCCACGTCAGGATAGAGAAACCATCTTTGAACAGAGGAGGTGGACTGCGACATTTCCTTTCTCCTATTTACAACCAAGTCCTTTCAAAACTTCCCCAAAGAGTTCAGCTGAAAGACCCATGTGGAACGGCTGATGCCAGCACAGCCCATTAGCATCTGAGTGGTCGGTGAAACCCCCCAACGACCACCCCTGAAACTCCCTGACACCGCACAACGACTGTCGTTTGGAGAGGCCAGGTGAGTCTCGGGAGGGTCATTTCCACCACAATAGCACTGACCACTCCCACATAGGTTTATAAGCTGGAGTTTCCACACTCTTCACTAGAACTGAAGAAGCCTCTCGGATGAGAGGTGAAACGTCTTCAAGATAAACTTACGTCCAGTTGACCAGATTTTACTTCGCTTCGATCTACGATGACCTGGATGAATGAGAACCTACACAGATATCTAATGAGTGTGTGCACACACACTACCTGTCATGCGCGCACACACACACACAAAAACAGTTTTTTTCCCAGTTCTTTGAAAGATTACCTTTTTAATATACAAGCTTTGAGCAGGATGCTGACAGTTTGTGTGTGATAGTGTGGAGACAAAAAGCTGAGTTGAATTAGGGTTTGTGTGAGTGTTTGTGTGTGTGTGTGTGTGTGTGTGTGTGTGTGTGTGTGTGTGTGTGTGTGAGCGAGTGTTTTGAAGCCTGTCTGTGTGCATCAGCACTGCTGTTTAACAGGGAGAGGTATTGTTTTGACTGTATTCATGAAGCCAGGCCAGGCCTTGGTGTGTTTGTGATGGTATACACACTCTGTGTGAGCAAATATCCTCTTTGAAAAAAAAAATTTTTTTTTTTAATACAATATCTTTCTGGGTTGAATCTCGGAGTCTACTTTCCATGTCACAGCACATGACAGAGTCTGTTTCACTGTGAAAGTGAGTCCACCTCTCACGCTGGGTGTGCCTATGAGGGCCAGGGGTTTTAAGTGTTGTTGCCTGTGCAAACATTAGGAAACATGACATAAAACAAAAAAACTTGCATGTTAGAAATTATATTTTCCTAAGTCGAGACATCAACATTAATGCATGCAAGTGATTTAAACTGTGCACAGTAGCCCCCCCTTCCCCTCTCACACACACTTCAGTGCCACTGCACCTTTCAAGCAGCCGTCCTTTTATGCGAAGCAGCCTGAGACTGAGCTCCTCTCCCAGTCTCACACTCCGCAGAAGCAGCACAATGGCTTCTGTTTGGAGGAACAGGCCGACAGCCTGCTCAATCCTCCCTTCACACCCACCCATCAATCAGCTTTTTGTTGACTAATGCATTGGTCAAATTTTAAGTGACCAAGCGACCTGTGAATTGATTTCCTGTACACTCAGGCACAGTGAAATAACTCCATCCTTCTTTGTAAATACAAACAATAACAACAAAATTACAGAGGAAGATGGAGGCCTGTCACGCCCTGATCATCCTCCTAATTCTCAGACAGCGTGTCCTGCAGACAGCGGAGCCGACGGCCACTTAAAGGTCCTGAGTGCATGTGACATATTTTCTGCATGAGTGTCACTGCACGTGGACAAACGATTAATCCATCATGGACCATTCAGCCGGAACCACAGACCTAATTCTGCTGTTGACTACACAGATATCTGGGTGTCAGTATGTGTGTGTGTGTGTGTGTGTGTGTGTGTGTGTGTGTGTGTGTGTGTGTGTGTGTGTGCGCGCACACGCATGTGTGTGAGTGTGTGAGATCATCTCAGCTACTTCTTTAGTTCATGTCAAGTGGGATACCAATCAAGCCTCACAGCGCTCCACTGTGAGGCTCCAACAACTAGTGAGGAGCATCTTCATCAGAAGACTCACAATTTAATTATATCATTATTTAATAGCTAAAATATAATTGTCTACAATAACAAAGTATCAAATGTATGAAGAGAATATAATATAATATAACGTTGCCCCAGAGACTACTGGCTTTGTAAATAAAGGTTCTGATATGTCAGCGTTGTGTTCAGAATTTGATTCAGCTGCCCCCAGGTGGCCAAAAATGGTTGTTGCAGGTTTACTATCATCATTACTAGTAAGAAAAATAGTGGTAAGAAAGAATAAAATTAAACATTTTATAATTGCAACAACCAGATAAGTGATCAATTCATATATTAACACTATGAAAACACCAGTATTTACACATTTAAACTCAGCTAAGCTACAAAAAAAATACAAAAACATGCATATATCAATAAAGCGGTGGGAAAACAGAGATGCATCGTGATCTTAAGATGATTTCATCATGGAAAAAATCAGCTGAAATTTCTAACTCCGATTGTTGACATCAGCATCATCGCTTGCTTGACAGTGGGGCAGTGTGTATATGTGTGTGTCTGCAATGGCACAAAATATGCAAGTAAATTCCACAATTCCCCATAAATTTTGTTAGCAGAGTGGTTGCTAACTAGAAGCTAAATGTGACTACAGAGGCTGCAGCTCATGTCATCAAGCCTCATTACGCCGGAACACGTAGAAGAAAGAAGAGACGCTCAGTTGTGTTGATGTTGAAGTCATGCGTTTGTCGTGTTCTATTATAGCCTCGCTTTTTAGATCTGCTGCTTGAATTTAGAATTCAGAAGTTGCTACCTTGCAGGTTCACCTACAAAGACTATACGTGTGCAGCACCACCAACAGATGATGCTAGTGGAGAACCCAGAAAAAAAAATCTCAGCCAGTTATGATCACTTACTTAGACAAACTTGTGTTTTATAAATGTGTTTTTGCAAAGCATATGAATACACATGTATATTAGATGTTGGTTGGCAGAATGAAAGCGAATTAAACCTTTCATTTGTCCTATCTGCTCCACATGTATCTCAGAAACCGTGCGCAAAACCTGAGGCGGGAAACACGTCTGGTTCCTTCTGCCTCTGTGCATTATTAACAGCGTTGCGTATTTATTCCTCAGTGCTGACAACTTCGTTTGCTATTTTTGTGTGTGCCTACTAAGAAGACATTTGCCAGCTGTCTTGTAGGGGCTGACTTGTTTGAATGTCAGTCAGTTGAGTGCACGGAGCCAAAATGACCAACAAAAACACACCAGCACAGAACGACCACTGACACTTCTCTGACGTCAGTAGGGCTTGATGCACTGGGATGTGATTTAGTATGCAGGGATAGGTCAGACAGTGCAGCGCTACAGGCAAGACAATGCTAACAACGGAGTGTGTGTGTGTGTGTGTATCTGCTCAATAAACTTGTGAATTACAGGGAGACAGTGGTATGATGAAAGCCTTCTTCTCTTCCACTCCTGATATTGACAGTCAAACTGTTTTGAGTATTTATTGTGGAGTAGCTACATTAACTCATCTGACCAGCCCTCAGAGAGCACCAGAGGTCTTTATGATCAGCTGAGTGTGTGTATGTGTGTGTGTGAGTGTGTGCGCATATACAAGTATGTGTGCATTACAAAAGCAGCCATGGATGAATGGATTAGAGTTGGGCTAAGGCACACAGTGTAGAGAAGATTATGTAACATGTTTAGACGTAGCAGCGCTTCATAGTTCTACGTGAGTGAAACTAGAGACAATCGCATTATCTGGGTCATGGATGTGATGTGCGTACGTGAAGTAGCTCCCCTCTTCTTCTTTAGTGTTTCGATGGAGAATAATGATGCTGTGTGTGTGTGTGTGTGTGTGTGTGTGTGTGTTTTACAATTCCAATTTACAGAGACCCTCCCTCCTTCCTATCCCTCAGTCTGTCTTTCTTACAGACACCCTCTGCAGTCAGCGCTACGTCACACAGGTTATATAACACAGTGTAAGAGTGAGGGGGAAAGGGGGGGGATGATGGGAACATAGTGTATTGATAAAAGTCGGGGTGTACAGTTTGCATACAATGCATATAATCTTAATATTGTACTGCTATAATTGTGCTGTAATATTTAATATCATTGAGCTAAACCGCAGTGGGTTTTTGTTTTTTTTTGCATTCATACAGTAAATCCCATAATCCTATTATAGTCTCATAAAATATTCCTAATTTAAAATCTCACACTCGGGCAGATTTGATTAAAACACATCTTAGTTTTAGCTTTTTGGATATTAAATCTGTGTGCTGAGATACCAGAGAGAGAATTATTATGTATATTCTCACATCATACGGCTGATGCTCTCGTGTCTGCCTGCACTGTACCTGCTGTTGAAGGAGCAGCAGCCATGACACAGTGCAGCGCCTGCCAGGACTTTGCCTCAGTGCCAGCTACTCCCCCCCAAAAATATCTGTGTATCTTGAATAAATGATGATCCTCCGTGTCAACCTTGCGCTCTGATTGGACGGCGTTCACAGCCTCCCCGAGCTTCTCCTTCTTCTCTTTGCCTACTCATTACAGATGTTGCCAAGGCTGCATTTCTCTACATCTTTCCAGATTCATAAACCGAGACCACTTTGCAGCATCAGCTTGTCTCTCTGCTTCTTTCATCTCTTTTTCTCTTCATCCATCTATCCGTGCAAAAATCTCCCAAACACGGCCCAAGCTTCCTCCTTCCACATATATCATCTCATCCTACATCTCTCCAGCTCAGGGCTGTGTGTCTCTTGGGGTGCCAGGCTGCAGTGATATCAAGAGGCCATCCTGAGTTTCTCTCAGCCCAGGGTAAACACAGTCATCTGGCTCACTGCTGCCCCCTGCAGGCTGCAGAGGCTAATTAGATTTTGTGTTGTTTTGGGGGAGGAAAAAAAAAGAAGGATGTGTTGCCCCCTGCTGGTACTGTAATAGCCCAAATCTGGATAAGTAAACACGTTAAACAAATCTTTTTATGCCCACGTGCACATTCATGTGCAAACACAGGACATAATTGTTCTTGACAGCACAGCTGCGATCCAAACCCCCCCATCCCCCAGAGAAAGGAGGGACGAGAAACAAAAGAAAATAAGAGCTTCTTTTAGAGGCAACCAAAAACACGACTGCTGTTTAACACTGTAGGAGGCCAGCTTTGACTGTGTGTGAGGCAGTTATTGTGTGGACGAAGCTGCTGTTTGCCTCTGCCAGTGTCTGCGTGCGCCTATTTATATCACAACACCCACACCGGAAGGAATTAAGCGCGGCATGACTGATGACATAATCAAGCTGCTGAATGAAATTGCTGTCTCTGTTGAAGAGTTGCGGAATTGGATTATATACGACAAGATCGCACAGAGGGCCAAAGCACTGCACAAGGGTGTGCACGCACGCACGCACGCACTCTCACACACACACACACACACACACACACACACACTATCTTCAAACCACGCTATTTTTTAGCGCCTCCAATTTTCCCCCTCTGTACTCTCAGTCCTGGCCCTGGTCGAGTGGTATTACACACAGTTGAAGATTGCCGCTAGTGTTGTCTACTGTACCTTGTAGCCCCTCCAGAAAGCCTGGATGAGAAGAGCAGCCTGATCGTCACTCAGCAGCAGATACAGAGGGATGGGGGGCCGGGGACTGAGGGCCGGGACAGATTACAGGCAAGACAGGAGGGAGAGTGTGTCATTTCATCTGCATTCAAAACGCATCACGTGTCCTGCGAGTTTGCATTGTGTGATGTCAAAGTCTAGTTTTTGTATGATGACAACCTCCAGGAAGGAACCCATTCCCACAGGAAATGAATTTTTTTTACACTTTGATTTACTCCTTCCCAATTGGTCGACCTGATTCAACTTAAATGTGATCAGACCCATCTTTAGAACTAGCTAATGTTACTGTGAGGACTGAGAGTTTTACGTGTGTGTGTGTGTGTGTGTGTGTGTGTGTGTGTGTGTGTGTGTGTGTGTGTGTGTGTGCGTCAGATGACACTCACTGCATGCTGAGCCAGTCCTTGACGAAGGGTATATCATGGAAGTTCACTGGTTTCTGCCCTCGCCTGCGGGGATTATGGCTGAAGAGAACATAACCACATGATGCACAGTCTTTAACACACGGTTAAAATACGACTTGTGAGAGAATTCATGCAGTGAGGTGAGATGGGTCATTCTCTCTACTGGGGCCCTTACTTGTAGAGCCACTCAGTGAGAAAGTCACATGGGTTGAATGCTGTTATTTTCCCCTGGAAAAACAAAAAACAAAGAAAGAGTGATGTAAAACACAGTGCTGAAAAAGAAAGTATTCTGATAAGTTACAAAACTAAAAGTAGAATTGCCGCTATATAAAAATACTACATCTCAAGTAAAGGCTCTGCACTCATAGTAAAAGTATGGCCGGTTCTGGTTAGATGACCCAATGATTGACAGAATAACAGACAAAGGCTCTGGGATGACAGAACTTTGGAGATGACAGACAGGATTGCAGATAGCTTTGATGCTGTCTGTTTTTGAATGGTGATCACAGCAGGGCAAGAAAGAGATCAAAGAGCACCTTTAGAACCTGAGATCAAAGTAAGAGATTGTCAGGGAGTTGTTGTGATGTCATAAAAACCATGGCCCTGCCCCTCAAACAACCAGCACTGCAATACTGAGTAAGAAGTTTAATATTTACTTCTACAATGAACTGCAAAGTATGGTGACAGAACATTCAAACCCAGTATAGTGCAAGAACCAAATTATGGCAGCGGATGACAGTGTGACAGGGATTTGTGTGGCATATTTCAACATAAACAGCAAGTTTTAAACCCATCTGTGGTCTTTATGGTATTTGATTTTGACATGGATGTATCTGAATCTCATATCTCAGACCTGGAGACAACCCTGCTCCCGGGCTTCTTCAAGCAAAGCCTCCAATCCAGGCAGCAACACCGGAAACACTCTCTGTTCCATGAACCGTGTGACTGGATCTGACACACAGACATACACACATCAGGAGAACGCAGACATTTGTGAGATCCCTGCAAGCCAAAGTGCATTAATCTTACGCTGATGTGGAGGAGGGGAGGTTGTGTCAGTTGCTGCCAGAGGAGTTTCTCCACACAGGAAGTGGCCAGTGAGAGCATGGCGGTGCACTAGAGGGTCAAGGTCGGTCAGAGGATCATCACCCATGAACACCTAATGAAACCATTGTTCTTATTAGTTTAGTGGATGACATACAACAGGCCTGACTAGACAGCTGTGGCCCACAACTGACCTCGACTGCAGCGGGTCCAGGTCCTGCAGAGGGGTGTGTCCTCTGCTGAGTGTTCCTGGTACTCTTGTCCATCCAGACGGCATCAGGAGGACTTGGCATCTCGGCTTCATATTCTCCAGAAAACATTGAATAAAAAAAGGAAATAGCTAAACCTTTCAAAATTCTCAAAAGCTAACAAGTGCATGTCATCTTACCTTCACACGCTTCCTGCCAAAGGGATTTTTTTGCTCCGATTATTTTTGCCATTATTCTCTAAATACTTAAGTCCGCAGTTGGATTCGCCGCTGTTTCGATGTCTTCTGATTAACGTCAGAATTCTTTATAAAGGAAATAAACGCATGGCACGCATTTTAGTTTGTAGTTACCAGAAGCTCAGTGGTTGCTAAGGAAGTATGCTGCGTTCAATAAAATTCGTAAACAATCTTGAGTACAAAAAGTTTAAACGTGTCACCGAAACATCAGAGCTTCGATTTCTGACTGCATAAACATTTCACCACTCTGAATATATTAAATTGTAGACTAACAGCTCAGAGACATAAAATCCAAGGCATCTGTGTCCGTATCCCCCGTGACTGATGTCGAAATTCTAAGGGCTCCCCAAATTTCCGAGGAATCTTGAACGCTTCAATATCTATATTTGTAATGCGCATGCCTGTGTCTGTTAGCCTGTCTTCCTTTAACGATATACATTTTGTTTGGGATGATTTTGTGATTAAATGTTGTTGTACTCACAAGAAAAGTAGCATACGGAGTCCTGGACATCCACCCCGCCGCAGCGCCATTTCTTTTTTTGAGCAAAATGAGTTCTGCACTTCAGCACAGGAGACAAAACACCGCGAGAAACATGAGCAGCAGCGCGAGCGGAGTTCCCGCAGAGGGGAGTCGTCTCCACTAGAGGCTAGAGACAGAGGCACAACCGATTAATCAATAAACAATTTAACGAAATTGTATCGGTGACGGCCTACCCGGATCAAATCACAGGAATAGTACAATATTTAAAAAGTTGTTTTTTGTGTGTCAAAATAACACTTTGAATTCAATATCGTGTAGCAGGATACATGTCCCGCCTGCACATCCTTTTATAGTCCTTAGAAAATATATTTTGAGACAGAGTTCTACATTTGATTTTTTTTTTTAAATCGAATTAAAACGTGTAAATCATTTGCCCAATCTGAGCAAATGTTCGGTGCCATTTAATCCAATTGTGCACATTAACCACCAGAGGGCGGCAGTTAACTGCAACCAAAACTTTACAACCTCTTAGTTTTTTTTTTTAAATTTACTTTTTAAATATGGCATGTGAAATATCTGTATCTCAAATAAATGTGCAAACCTGATAGGATTTTGCTAAACCTGTGAAAGACTTTTCTAAAACTGACATGCCATTTCAAATTAATAAGCAACAAAACCACAGTCCATTTAATTTTCTTACAAATATTCCCAAACAATAAGATGAAAGTCTGATTATGATTGTTATCCAGCAAAAGGTCTTCAAAATTAAAATCTTTATTGGAATATATTCCAAAGCCGTTAAGTCATCTCATGACTGAACAAAAATAGCCATTTATCTTTAAAAAAAAAAAGGAAAAAAAATGTCCCAAGATTATTCCAAAATGTACTGAAGAGCTTTTGACAAAATATACATTGCAATATCTTGAAGTCACTAATTGACTTGTTAATAAATAATACTGTGAAAAACATTTTGTACATAACATTTAGACTTCCCCTTATTTGCAACCAAAACTGACGACTACTCTCACCCTTATTTATTTTTTAAAACAAATTGTGAGGCCCTTTTCCACAAAAATATTTGACAAGTTGGTGCATCCTCTAACATCACCCCCTGTAACAAGAAAAGAAAAAGAAAAAACAAAACAAAAACACAAACAGAACCGTAGAAATAATATAATAATGATGGATGCATCTTTTTATAAAGCAACATTGATAAAAGCAGATACAAAGGACCAACTATCGACAATAAAATATACAGATTACATTCCTTCAAGGTATCAGATCGAGGGATCCTGAGCAATAGACAGACCCCTCTTGATAGGAACGAGAATAAACAAAACAAAACTTGTAGTGTAATTTTATTAATTACCACTCGGATTGCCAATTTGAGATCCGGAACAGGATTCAAACTCGCAAAAAAATTCTAAATCCATGTCAAAAGTACGGTTCAGTGAAAGTCACATGCTGGAATTAACCTTGGGGGTCCATCCATAAGCATACAAATATTCTGTCTATGCTGTTTAATGTACAGAGAGAAGAGCCTATTAATCCTCCAGTCACACAGAGCTCAGGCCAGTGGTTATATAGTGTCGCTGCGGGATTAAAGGATGACTTGCATCAAGCCTCAACTTGACAAAAACATTCAGAGCCTGGTCACGGGCAGCGTGTGCGCAGTTTCCAAAAAAAAAAAGAAAGAAAAAGAAATAAAATATTATGGCTGTATGGGTGGGTGATGTCTTCGAAGTTACAGCTGCCCAAATAGCTCAATTAGTCGTTGCAGCGACTTGACAAGATGCAGCGCTTTTGATGCTAGGAACAATGGACTTAGGGAAATTCAATGTTTAATTACAGATAATAATAATAATTAAAAAAAACAACAACAAACAAGCCAGGATGAGAGGAAATGGTGGAGATGAGTTGAACCCCCCATCTTGAGTGTCCACCTTCCTTCAGAAGTGCAAGAGGGGGATGGATTTGTCTGCTCAGTGGAGTCTTGTGCCCTTCATGGGCTGATTCAGTGCAAGAGGTGTCTTACCAAAAAAAAAAAACCCAACAGGAGGCGGGGGACTTCTTCTGTGTTCCTCAATGTTCTCCATACTTCCCTGTAATCCCTTCAGTCAAAACAAAACACGAGTCCATGTTTCAGTCTGGCCACATTCTCTGACAGTCCGCGTCTTTCACTTCTCGTACAACATCCACAAGTGTCCCTCTGTTTTTGAAGAAGATGGCGAGAGCTATGTACAGATAGTAGGGTGGTGTTGAGTAATGGGTGCTTCACTGAGGCCGCGGATCTCCGTGGACTCTGAAGCGATAGAGGCAGGTGTACTCTGGGTGCCCCCAGTTAGACAGCACCCGCACCTCGATGATCTGGAAGGCCTTGTCGTTGTGCTCCTGAAAAAGAAAACGTGATCACTCAGCGAATGCTGGCAGACACAGAAGCAGGGTTTTACAGACTAATGTGAGTGTCTAAATTACCATAACAGGGAAGGTTTGCAGTGACTCCCCATCTTCCTGGTATGTGTACTGCCCAAGCAGCTTCCCCTCCTCTTGGTACTCATCATCTAGACCCTGTGGATGATAAGGCACCAGAAAAAAATGTCATCAATTCTTGATGTTCGCATTCCATCATCATGTGTCTGATTCTGATAATGTGTCTTACGAAGACAGTGAAGTTGCGAGGAGCGCTGGTGATGTTTCCAGTCGGGGACAGGGATTTAGGGATGTGTTCCACGCCGAAGGATGTAGGCAAGATCCTCAATGTAAGCCGGATCACTAGATAACCCTGGGAACCTTTGAACGCCCAGCAGTTACCTGGGTACACGTCAGGCTGAAGGGGGAAGCGGTAATATATACATGTTTAATGACACCTCTCCAAGCTTAGTGGATGAAATAGTTCTGTCTCAAAGAGGAGCTCACCTGGATGACAACACGTGGAGACTGGGAGAAGTACCAGAGGGGCAGGCCAAACAGACTCATCAGGGCTGTCTTGGTCTCATACGTCTCAGAGCAGCGGGTGCTGAGGATGCTGCCACCTGAACGCACACCGACATGTTAGATGGGAATCTAAGCATCAGAAGAACTGAAAGGCCCCTGCTCACAACCAATCCATCCATTAATCAACGGGAGACAATGACAACGGGTACATCGGCGCCAACGCTGGCTGTGAAATGAATCTCTCATGTCGGTCACCAGACTGCTCAAGAACAGCAGAGAGTTTACAGTTAATACCCTGCTGTCCCTTAGCCTGGCTAATGCTTGCATGCTCGTTACATAAGAGACATACATTAAAGCAAAGTACTCAGTTATGAAAAAGCGAGCTTGCTAATCCCCCCCCCCCCCACACACACACACACATACACACACACACACACACTAGTGTTAAGTGACTTGCATCAAGGCTGGTGAAGGGGATTTCTTACCTCCAGACTCCAGGGCGTAGTCCACCAGACCCGTCCGATCCTGGGAGTAGAGCTTCAGGGCATTCTGGACAATCAGCTTCACTTGCTGGCATAGAGATTCCCACATATCAGATATCCCCACATAAGGGCCATGCAATGGAAGATGATGTTAATGTTGACAGTAGAAAATATGACCATTACCTCCTCTGACAGTCCCTCTGTAGAAGCAGTTCTCTGGACAGTCCCAGTCACGGTCTGGACAATGGTTTTTGCTTGGGACTCTGCCTCACCCAGGGTCTGAGCTCGGTTAAGCTCCAGCTGCATGGACACATTCCTCAGGATGCTCAGCTCCAGTGAGGCCAGCGAGGCCTGTAGGTCTGATGTGGTAGTGTAGCGCTGAGACAGCCAGTGGATTAGAGACTCGGGCAACTCGGCCTGCTCCTCTCCTGACCCGCTGCTGCCAAAGAACAGAGCCTGCATCTCCTTACGGACCCGGGAGGACACCTGGGTGCTGATCTGGAAAGAGGATTCATAGAAGTGATAAAAGACGTGGTGTGGAAACCTAGAACAGTCATAACAATTACGATATTTCTGTTACTTACAGTCTCTTGCAGAGAGTCCAGCTGTTCACACTTGCCCTTACACCCCACAACACCCTGCAGGTCCTGCCTGATTTTACCCAACTCCATCTCAAGCCGGTGCACCTCTGCTAGCAGAGCGTCGTGGTCCTCCTGCTTCACACTGACACTGACAGAACAACAGAATACACCCATGAGATGCCATAATTGTGACGAAGTTCCTGAGAAAAATGTGAAAAAAGAAAGCAACTGCCATTGTGTGGTTGTTGGTACCTGAGGGGAGCTGAGTCCTCAGCCCGAGTGAGCACCTCCTTCTCCATTTGCTCTTTCTCGTGCTCATAATGCTGCTGCTTCTGGTGCAACCCCTACGACACAGGGCCACACAACTGTTACAGTTGTAGCAAAGACAATAAGAAATGTTCACCTTCACTTTCACAAATGTTCACAAGGAAAGATGAAGAAGCAGCAGCAGAGTCCTACAACAAGCGCTTGTGGCCTGTCAGCGATTCTTGGCTAAACACTCGTGTTGATATTCAAGAGCTCCCATCTTATCTGATCCCATCATTCCTCATCAGTCTGAGATGGTCTGAATTTTCTTTGACATCATTGTCTCCCAGGTTGTGTTACATGTATCGCCATCTCTTACAATTTCAATAGTCTGTGTTTGTTAAAAAATATATATATCAGTCTCCATGCTGTCAATAGCTGCTAATGTTTTATTTTTAAATGTTTGTATCCTCATTCTGTGCTTTTATTTTATATGTTAAAATTAAAATTGTTACATTTCACTTGTCTGCCTTTGAAACTCATCCCAAAATGTTTCTCACCAATTATTCTCAAGAACAATAATTAAACTAAAACTAACAAACGAAGCATTAAATCTACAGTACCTCAGTCTTGGCAGCCAAAGTGTTGAGCATCAACTCCAAATCAGCCAGTCGTGCCGTCTGAGTCTCTTGGTGCAGTTTTACTTGCTCTGCACTCTGGAAAGAGGAAAAATAATTTGTGTTAAATATAGAGGTAAAACATCCCATTTGAACAGTGAGGGCAGCATCATCACTCTACCTGCACCATGCTTGTCTTCTCCTGCTCCAGCTGTCCCTGCAGCAGGCTCAGCCTCTGCTCCAGCAGTGAGGACACCCATAGACCCAAGCTCTCCCTGTCTGTCTCCGTGTGGAGCTTCTCCTTCAGGGTGTTGTAGAGAACCATTATGTCAGTGTGATGCTGCTCCTGCTTCTGGTCACTCTGGTGAAGTTGTTCCCACAGCAAGGATAACTGGCGCTCTAAACGTTCAAGGCGTTCCAAATCTACACTGGAGACCCCCGCTGAGGGAAGGATGGGCTGAGGAGAGGAACAGAGGGGTGGAAATGACTCCTGGGAATGAGCTGCAGCTAGCTGTTCAAAGGGCATTTTGATCACTCTAGTGCTACTCGCTGCGTTACTGCAGTATCTCACCGGTGCCTGGGTGTGTGTGTGGATGGCTACGGTCGGATCCAGGGGGGTCTCAGTTGCGGGGATGGGGACAGAGGCAGGAATTGGAGCAGAGGCTGGCAGCAAAGTAGACAAGTAGGTGAAGGCAGACGCAGCCCGCCACTCTGTCAGGTTAATGGTGGGGAGGTAGGCAAGCAGGGCAGCAGTGGACGGACCCCACAACCAAAGAGCTGCAGGTAGAGAACAGACCACTGAGTTTCAGCCGCACACGTCAGCTCGTAGGTCAAACATTGCTAATGAAGGCGAGGGGTGGGGTTCACCCTGGACAGGTCACCAGTCCATCACAGGGCCAACACATAGAGACAGACAACCATTCACACTCACAGTCACACCTACGGTCAATTTAGAGTATCAATCAGCCTCGTCCCCTCTTGATGTCTTTGGACTGTGGGAGGAAGCTGGAGTACCAGAGAGAACCCACGCAGGCACAGTGAGAACATGCAGACTCCACACAGAAAGATCCGGTGCTCGAGCCTGGGTCGAACCCGGAACCTTCTTGCTGTGAGGTGACAGTGCTGACCACTGCACCACCGTGCCACCACTAATGAATTTAATGAATCGGAATTAATCCAACTACACAAAACTAATCATTTCCATCAGCTGTAAAGCTATAAAAACAATATTCACATCATATAACAGCACACTGTGACAGGGCTGAGTCGATGCATCATATCACATCATGGGTCTAATCAGCCTCTGTGGGTGAGGGGCGCACCACTAAAAAGAGAAGCATGCTCTGCTGCTGTTAGTGAGTGAAAACAGGGCTGTTCATTAGAAGCCCAGAAAGGCTGACCTGAATGTTGCACTTGATTTTCAGAGGATGCCCTGGGGAGGTGTGCCGGTTTTTGGAAATCTACTGCTTCACGTCTCTTTCTATGACCACTAAATGGGTTGCACCAGTGACAACGAACGTGAGAGGAACTCCACACTTTACCAACTCACCGAAGAAGAGCAAAAAGGGTAGAAGAAGCAGCAGGAGCTTCCAGAGGTTGGGAAGGCATCTGAAACAGAGTCACACGCAGGTTAGGTGTATAAACACGACTGACAGGAGTGCGTGCAGCTCCTTGTGAAGAAGAAGAAAAACAAAACTTAAATGAATGTAAAATAACTTCCAACTATCAAACCATGATTCTTTCATTAAATGGGGCTCTCACCGTGTCAGAAAGAAGACGTTGAGGATAGACATGAGAGACACCAGCTGGTACCATCCTTTGGCGAGTAACCACAGAAGACCCTGGCCTGCCTTGACTAGAGATGGATTATTCACACAGATGGAGAGGAGGAACGTGATCAGAACATGATGCCTTGGAAAAAAGCAGATGAGAATATTTTTTTTCCCGAGATGAGGGGAACAGGTTTCCCATACCTGGAGCTCCCAGAATAATCCAGAGCACTGACAGCATCTTCTGAGCCACCGTCACAACTCCTGATCCCACCGCTTTACCTGCTCTAGCCACACAGTAGCCCGGCTGGAGGATGCAGTAACCTGGAAGACCAAAGAATAGCACAAATGAACAAACTACCGACAAACTGCTGAAGAGCTAAACGTCATCTCAATGTTAGAGAAGTGCAGGTCAACCTGTGTAAGCTAGGAGGCTCCATAGCGCCCCCACCAGGCGCCGAGGCCTGGACGACTGTGTGGGGAGGACGGTGTGTGTCATGGAGTACTGCTTCCCTTTACAGTCATCACCTAAACCAACATAATGGCAGGCAAACAGAAATACAAACGCAACGGATGCATGAATGGACACATTAAGATGTAAACATTAAAAAAAAAAGAAATAAACCAAATAATGCGGCAAAAAAGGAAATTTAAAATAGAACAAAATAAACCCGCAAAACTAAACTGTTACTATCAAAAGCAAAATACAAAGGCATGCATGATTCACATGTGTGTGTATGTGTGATGACACAACATGGAAGCTAAATGTGTGACTTTGCAGACATCAACAGCTGTGAGAAAAATGCTTTTATGGTCATTTTCTAATTATAAATGTGATTCTGGTCATCACTGTAAAAAGAATTTTTTGTTTTTGTATGAACATAACAAAACAAAAACAAAACAACCTAAAACCAGCAGCTTGTCGATCTATTTTTTGTGTAGAGATCACCTATAATGTGGAGCCACGGCGTTAAACCTGTCCCGTTGACGTGAGAAAGACGTGATTGAAAGAAGCATCTGCTGTTAGCAGAGCTCAACAGGCTGCTGACCAACCAGTTCACATAACCTCTGCTGCTGGACCCAGCACAGGTCACGCATATGATTAACTCTGTCAATCATGGCCACCAGCAGAAAACATGCTGCTATAGAAAGACTGAACATGTGTGTGTGTGTGTGTGTGTGTGTGTGTGTGTGTGTTTGCACGCTTACACAGGGAACCATTGAGATGAAGATGCGACGTGTCTTCAGTCATCAGATGCTTCACATTCATGCTTCCACAGAAACTTGAGTGAGCTGCAACATACCGAAAAACACATTTTATTTGCTGCGTGAAAGTGAAACTGTCTTCATGACAATGTGATGACAGAGGAGCTCTGCTGTTATAAAGAAAATGAAAAGCCTTTAAAATCGGAATCAGTGACGATTGAATCCATATGCAGCTGTCAAGAGCAAGAGAGCAAACACTCTGCTGCATGCAAAGAGGCTGCAGCAAACTGAGTGTACCGACTGCATACCTGAGTTGAGGAACTGGAAAATTAAGATGTTAATTAAGGAGAGAGTATCTTTTCAGGGAGCAACACTGGGAAAGCTTGATGAAATAGAAAGAGAGAGAGATGCAGAGGGAGTTCTTCAGATATCAGACAGTTGAACGCATTTGTCCTAAAACAAGATTTAAAGAGCGTAGGAAGGAGACAAAGTTGGTAAGAAAAGTTTCTTCACTGAGGAGCAGCAGAAGAGGTCACTGAGGTCAGAGCTGGGACCCTTGGCCTTTGCCCTTGTGTATCAAAAAAGAGGGAGGGGGTACCTTGTTCTTCATAGCCATTAGCCCTGCTGCCCATCATCCTGTGAAGGGTGCGTTGCTTTAACAGCCACAGTTGGGACAAACAGGAGGACACCGTTTGTCTCATGGAATCCGAAATTGACGTGAGGAAACCTGGTGACACACCCGCCCCCATACAAGTGGTCAAAACACATACGACTTGTTCCTTACAACACACACACACTTAACCACAAAATTAAAGAGGACACAAAGACAATGACAAGAAATAGATGCATCCCCTCAACAACAGCCTGAAGAGGAAAAGGACCTGAGAGGAGGAAAAGCATGGCTCAGCCAGAAACCTGAACAGTGATGAAGAAAAGATTGCTGAGGCAGAAATAAATGAGTCTAAAATATGAAATCTTTCGTGGTCTTCAAGACCTTTGAGACTCTGAGCTGAGAGACTCTGGAATAACTGCGAACCCCCCCCAAGACAGAGGATAAGAAGACGGATGGGTGATGAGTGAAGAGTACATGTATATATCTCTTTTTATGTACCTTTTCCTTGTGGGTTCCTGACCCTTGAGCCCAGCCAGAGCACACTGCTGTATAGCAAGGTGACAAAGGACACTATGGGGGCCAGGGCTCGCTTGCTGAGGCGCACACACGTATTAGACATTGACATCAGGACACCTGGAGAAACACACCACTACTTATTATACTCTCATAATAATAAAAAAAAGGATTCGTCGGGGACACTTTATACTTCCAGGCATTTCAAAAGTTAAATATACTATATTTCTGTCTCACCTGTCTTGTTCCTCCGACTCCTGTCTCTGGTGTAAATGCTTGTGAAAGGTGATGATGAGCATGAGAGCGCATCACTGGAAGCTTCTGCAGCCTGAGAGTGTGACATTGATGAAGAGCAGTCTTTACATATATAACCGTTGACAAGGGTGGTGTGGGACTTCGAGGCGCTGGCGTCACCGTTGACGCTTGATGAACTGTGTTCAGTGCAGGAAGTCCGCCCTGAGAGTGAGTGAGTGAGTGAGTGAGATAGTGAGAGAGAGAGAGAGAGAGAGAGAAATGTTTACAATATTAATCATATATGTAGATTAAAGTTGCTAATGAGTGAATATCCACTGTTGGAAATATCAAGTATGACATTTCAAAATGCTCATGCATCTTTAAAACTTTGCAAAAACATGTTTTGCAATTAGTGCTGGAAAGCAATCTTCTAACAACTGACCCCAGAGTCCATCACCGGAAGTGGAGGTGGTGGTTGTGGTGATGATGGTGCGCTGTCTCAGGCGGGATTCGTCTGAGCAGGCGGTGAGCAGAGATGCAGCAGACGTAGCGCTGCTCTCCTGAATGCTGCTGCTGGTAATTGGGGTGCTAACAGCAGAGAAGGAGAGGTTTTTCCTCGGTGTGGCAATTTGGCTCAGGGATAAAGACGTGGATTTGGAACTGGACTGCTGCTTCCTGCTCCGCAGTGTCCTGTGAGAACAGAGGCAGGAAACATAAAGAAGTGTTACTTTTGCGTGTGTGGAGCTGACAGAGGCACGTTGACCTAAAAGATACATAGCACCATGCTCAGACATCCATGAACAGATGACAAGCAGACATTTACACTACGTTAAGCCAACATGTGCTTCCATTATTCGTCTCACCGTGTCTCTGTCCAAGTGCTGGAGTAGCCGCTGTTGCTGTGGTTCTGGGTGTAATCATCTAGATTCTCATCGTCATAGTGACCGTTCCTGGCCTGCAGGCGC
>NC_141337.1:10340000-10425000 GCF_037954235.1 Aulostomus chinensis | reverse complement strand
TTAAAACGTTCACTTTGAGAGATTGAAACCCCTCCCCCCCCCCATCTCAATTTTAAATGTTCGGTCAAAAATAATTTAAAAAAGTGTTTGAGATACATTTTGCCTGCACACATGATAATTTAATCTCATGTGTTGTAATTATTAATGTGTATTGGAGTTCAGTAAGAATTCAACACCGTGCATGGGTTCTCCTTCAACATTGTATTTGTTCTTTTCTGTAGGCCAGAGAACCTAAAGCGATAATGAAGATCAACACCGTGAACGCCACTTTCCAGCCAGCAAAGATTGGCACCGCCCATGGCCTCCAGATAACGTATTTGAAGGATAACAGTACCAGGAATATCTTTGTTTACCATGAGAACGGCAAGGTGAGGCGCAGTACATCATACAACATGTGTCCATCTAGTGGACATAGTTTGTAATTACAATACACTGACTAATAGATTTTTGTGAAAAATTACAGTTTTTATGATTGTTTGTAATCTGGAATCATGTTCCACTGGAGTATGCTACTTATTCCAAATGATGCACATCTCTCTGGTTTCTGATCCAAATGACATTTGTGTAAATCCGTTTGATCGTTTAATGAGTGCAGTTTGTAGAGCAGTCACGTTGACGATGTGTGTGAAGTGAAACGAGTCACTTGCTGAACTACTTCATCTCTTCCTCCGCCTGAAGGAAATGGTGGACTGGTTCAACGCCATCAGAGCGGCCAGGTTTCATTACCTGCAGGTGGCTTTTCCTGGTGCTGCTACAGCGGATGTGAGTACATGTTAGTGGAGGGACGACTTAATACAATCAGAAAAATACGCTTTATTTCATCTTTACAGTGTGTCAACATTTTGAAGCGGGTGCTTTTAAGATGACAAAATGTCCATGCCACTGGATTGTAATCCTGGTTGTATTGAAAAGAATAAAATCAATATTTCATAAAAACAAAAAACAAAAAAGGAGGGTGGTAACTGTGTCAAAGAATGGACAAAGGATCTGAGAAGTGACGCGATTGAGGAAATGCTCTTAAACCTGCATTCTTTCTAATGTCCAGCAGGGGGCGACAATAAAAAAGTAAATGTAAAGAAAGATGTGTGTGAGAAAATAGCCAAACTTTTCCCTTGACTTAGAATAAATATATTTATTTAGAGAAATGACAGTAGCATGGTATACCTCTGCATGTGACTGCGTTTTGTTTGACTTGGTCCCAATGTAGCAACCTGTCAGAGAGAAGCCACACACGCATACAAATACACACATGCACGCACGCATGCACACACTCACTCACTCACACAGTTAAATATACAAACCTCTTGGGTTCAGAGCTGTACTTTGGATGACCGAGGGCCGACTTCATAATGGTGGTGTCCACTTTTTTATGCAGTCAATGTAATTTTTGGTCAGCAAGTCCCAATTCAGTGTCTTCTCTCACTAGTTGTTGCCGAAGTTGACAAGGAACTACATCAAAGAGGGTTACATGGAGAAGACTGGCCCAAAGGTGCTTGTAAAAATCTGTTTTATGGCATTTTAGGAATATTTTTTCTACAATGTGATGTTTTTATTGAATGAAACATGTATGAATATCTCTTGTTTTTGTCCCACAGCACACCGAGGGCTTTAAAAAGAGGTGGTTCACCATGGATGACAGGAGGCTCATGTACTTCAAAGATCCACTGGTACTAAAGCTGCAAGTGCCTGTCGTTGCCGATAGATGCTGCTGTTTCTTTAAGATGTGGTTCTTATGGATGTGAGTGTGTGTTTATTACCAATACTTGAGCTCAAGTTTCTTTCTGTCTCACTCCAGGATGCCTATGCCCGAGGCGAAGTGTTCATCGGTAGTAAAGGAAACAGCTACACTGTACTTCCTGGTCTACCCCGCAATATTCAGAGCTCCCATTGGCAGTTTGGAATCACCATAGTGACCCCTGACAGGAAGTTCCTTTTTGCGTGTGAGACTGAGGAGGATCAGAAGGACTGGATCGCTTCGTTTCAGACTGTTATCAACCGGCCGATGTTGCCTCAGGAGTACGCAGGTAAAGCGAACATCCGGTGAGTTTGGGTCAGCTTTGGCTTTCTCTGTCTCTGAGTCTGTTTTTGCTCCTCTCTGTCTGCAGTGGAGGCCTATTTTAAACACAAACCATGACTGTCTTTACGCTTGAAGAACTTTTGGTGTGGGATGAGGAGTAGAAGGTGGAGCAGGAGGAAGAGCGGAGGGATATTTTCCAGTCTGGTACACAAGTGAAGGGTGAAATTGGCTCAAGTGGTGAGGCAGCATGGAGTGCACTGACCAGTCACACCCTTTCTGTGACTCAACCTGCCGTCCCGCTCAACTTCAACCACATCAGGGACCGTGTTTGAGTCGAGGGAGTCCGAACCCTTCACAAATATTAGCCCAACTCATTCATCCATCATATGATGTGACTTGGATACTTGAACGAGGTCAGCTATTCTGACCTGAATGTGCAGAAGGCTGTATACCTTGCGCATGTGTGTGCGTGTGTGTGTGTCGGGGGAATTTCAACTGTTGCTGCTAAAATGTGACTAGAATTTAACAGATTATTTTCTCTTCTCAGTATGAATTCACTTTAAAAAGTACCAAGTGGAGGCAGCACGGTGGTGCAGTGGTTAGCACCGTCGCCTCACAGCAAGAAGGTTCCAGGTTCGAGGATCTTTCTGTGTGAGTCTCCATGTTCTCCCTGTTCCTGTGTGGGTTCTCTCTGGTACTCCAGCTTCCTCCCACAGTCCAAAGACATCAAGAGGGGACGAGGCTGATTGATACTCTAAATTGACCGTAGGTGTGACTGTGAGTGTGAATGGTTGTCTGTCTCTATGTTGGCCCTGTGATGGACTGGTGACCCGTGCAGGGTGAACCCTGCCTCTCGCTTGAAAGCTGCTGGGATAGGATCCAGCCCCCTGCCTTTAACAGGATAAGCAGAAGAAAATATATGGATGGAGTACCAAGAGTAAAAACTGTTCCCTTATGGCCAGTTATACGTAGTTGGAGGTGATACTCACACGCGGTCTTACTTCCATGTACATTAATGTTTATTTTGCTCTTTATTTATTCTTTCAACTTGCAGCTTTTACTGTTTTGGTGCCTGCAGGTTCAAAAAAGCTTGTGTTGTGCTTTTTTCTGTGCATATTGAGTCATCTGAATGTAAACTGCTTTGTGTTCCTTTGCTGTTTGATATCTTGTCATCAAATTAAGATGTCATGTCATGTGAGTATTTATCCACTAGAGGGAGACAAAGTAAACGTTTTAAATCTACTCTTGCCTCCACAAATGCTCCTGCACTTGGTAAATCTTGCCACTGACCGAAAACATGCTCAGTGAATTATTTAAACAAAGTGAAATGTTATTGATCTGTATTTGTCGCAGTGATTCGTGTTAAAAATTGAAGGTCGGGGTCAAGCGAGGCCACCTGAAGTGGCTCTGAACATAAGCCAGAGGAAAATGTGTTGCCACTGAAATGGTGCAGTTGGCTATTAAAAAGTAAAAAAAACAATCAAAAAAACCCGCACTGCCTTCTGTTTTTATTGTACCACAAGAAAGAAGTTGCACTTCGAAAAGTAGTTAAACCAAGAATCAAGACATCACTCAGAACAAGAACGTAAGAATATACAGCAAATACTGTACAAAGATGCAGTGTTCTATTGGTTTCTGTGACTAAGATGAAACCTAACAATGCAACAAGTATATAAAAAGAGGCATATTGCTTATTTTACGAAGAAATATGTTAAATACTGTCAACAGATTATAAGAAATATACTGATAAAAAAAATGTCAAGACATTTTTTAAAGAAACTTGGCACTAAATACCCCATTTATCTATCATCATATAAGCAGAACAGAAAAGCAGAAATGAAACGAATGCAATCTACCATTTCTGTAGACAAAATAAAATAAAGCAGCTGCGTGTGTATATCTACATCTATATTGATATAAATATAGATACACATGTATATTTTGTCTTATTTAGGTAATACTTTAGGTAATATATTGTATTAATTCCCCCACCATCCCACCACTGTTTTCTTCATCCATTCCTCTCCGTCTAAACATTTTTACATGCAGAGAAAAATGGTGCATATTTACAACTTTTGTGAAAACCTCAGTGTATATAGATGACACATTATTGTTGACAGTCTCTTTTAAATATTAAGGTTGCATTTGAGCTGTCCTCTATCGCCGAACCCCCCCACCCACGCATGTCTTCAGGTGGACTGACCCATGCACTTCTATGTTTAATCCACTTTATTTGTGCATCCAGCAGGAATTCTCTTCTTCCTGAAACATCGATTTACTCATACGTTGAAACCAAAACAAAAAACAAAAAAACCCTTCTCCACATAGCTTCAGCAGAATGATGATGGAAATGCCGTGACTGAGATTATGCTGGTGAGCTAAACGGACTCAACAGAGCCTGTTGAATTACACACATGAACACAGAGACACGGACAGAGGACACGTCACTCGACATCTAGCACATCAATCATCCACGTCGACCAAGGAGAGGACACTGGAACAAAGTGAGATGTTTCACTGACCTTGAAGTGGGTTTCAGGAATCAACACATGGATTTTTTTTCCTCATATTTTCAGTGCTGTTTGTCCTTCAGCAGGTTTACACACACACACACACACACACACACACACACACACACACACACACACACACACACACACACACACACACACACACACACAAATAGATATGTGACTGTTTTCCTCTCAACTTAGTGTTGCGTGGCCCAAGGAATAACCTATTAAATTTTGCGGCAGAGCCATTTGTCATAACAAAAAATAAAAAAAACAAACAAACCAAAAAACCAAGCCATTTAAAAAAAAAGAGCAGGTTTGACTGAGTTTGCCTTGGCGGAGGTATGAGCTCTCTGGGTGCCCTCTAGTTGTCCCAGCATAAATTAAGGCCATAAATTCTGCAACATCAGCCTGGTGTGATTACACTCACACAGTAGGGGGGGGAATGCCTGCTTTTCACCGTGTGAGTCCAAATATAATCATGCAGCCACAGCCACAGTTGTCGATAGGGTAATAACTGAGGTGTGCAGGGCTAAACTTTGTCTTTTTACCTTTCCGAAGTCTGAGGGCACATTCTCACCAACAGAAGGAGCTGGGCAAAGTAGGACACACAAGATAGATGAAGGCAGTGAGAATGGTTGAGGACAACAGGCGGAGGTTGTGTTTACTGGGACAGAGCAGACCGGAGGTCTAGACACACGACGGGACACCTCCACTAGAACTGAATCTGTCTCTCTTATCAGGCCACATATGAACATGAAGGATGGGTGGAAGAGTGGCTTTTATGTCCACACACACACACACACACGCACGCACGCACGCACGCACACACGCACACACACACACACACACACACACACACACACACACACACACACACACACACACACACACACACACACACCGGCACGCACAGATCTGGAGAGGGTGACAGTGAAGCTTTAAGCCCTGCAGCAGCCAGTGCCCTTCATCTCCTTGTTAACGTACTCCTGAAGCTTAAACTTTTCACTGGGATCCTTCATTGACCGGTGCTTGAGCTCCCTGAGGAGGAAGAGATAAAAAAAGAAAGAATAAAAGAAATACACTTTAGATTCTCGATGTGCTACAATTAGAGCCACATGTGACTAAAAAATGAGAAGGAACTTATATAATTCACCCTCAAAGAGGTATTTCACTCCTGCATCGCTTCTTTGAGACTCCAGGAAGAGTCGGACATCTATGTTTAGCTTGAAGCTACCAGCAGTGGATGGTTAACAAGAGCAAAACTCTCCAAAAATGTTAGTTTACAAACTCTCAAGGGAATGGTCCAACCATGTGCTCAGCGATCCACAAACAATTACAATTTTTATGAAACACAGACCAGTTTGAACACAGCCGATTAAATACTGCTGTGAACCAGCAAGAAGCTGAATATGTGGCTGGCCCTTCTGCGTTCTGGAGTTACAAAAATAGCAATGCAGGAGAGAAAACTGACATATTTGTCTAACCTTAACCCGAACGGAAAACATGGAAAAAAAACATGAATGTTAAAAACATATTTATCCTTTTAAACTCCATATCCTTCAACCGAAGATACAGATGAGGGTTCTGGGAGAACAGAACACAATGTTCATTTCCAAGGTGAAAAAATACGACTAACCAAATGCCTTTTTGTTCCTGACACTTAAAGTGTCACATTTCATCTTTCAGTATCTTCTTTTGACTAATAAATCAACGCCTGGGCAGCACGGTGGTGCAGTGGTCAGCACCGTCGCCTCACAGCAAGAAAGTTCCGGGTTCGAGTCCCGGCTCCATCACGGGATCTTTCTGTGTGAGTCTCCATGTTCTCCCTGTTCCTGTGTGGGTTCTCTCTGGTACTCCAGCTTCCTCCCACAGTCCAAAGACATCAAAAGGGGACGAGGCTGATTGATACTCTAAATTGACTGTAGGTGTGACTGTGAGTGTGAATGGTTGTCTTTCTCTATATGTTGGCCCTGCCATGGACTTGCAACCCGTCCAGGGTGATCTGCGTCTCACTTGAAGGCTGCTGGGATGGGCTCCAGCCCCCCCCCCCCCCCCCACGACCCTGAACAGGACAAGCACTAGAAACTGGATGAATGGATGGAAATCAACACCTGAGTAAAACCAGGGATACTCACTTAGCCACGGCCATGAAAGCCAGCTCCACGTTGAGCCCTGACCTGGCGCTAGTCTCCATGAAGGGGACTCCAAATTCCTGCATGGTCAGTCCAAAAAAAGCTGCTATTAATGTTATCTACCCACCCAACAGACATATACATATATACAACAATTTCAAAGACGTCAACTTGATTTTGAAAAATGGGTTGTTCATTTACAACCATACAGTAGTTTTAAAGAAGGATTTGTCTCGGAGCCTTCAATTGGCGGGGGGGATTTTGTTGCAGTCCACAGTGGTAATTACAGACGTGCTTTCTCCTTCCTGGGCCGAGCTCTTAGTTACTTAGTGGAACCTCATGGCTCTGAAGTGGGGAGAGATTCGCTCGTTTGTTTGTTATTTGTTTTGTGAGCTGTGCTGGCAGGCGATAGTCAGGGAGTTTGATTAAAAGAAAGGTTTTGTTTCACTTCCTGTGGCTTTATCTGTATGGCTACATTGAAATGTATGATGGAGGCCAGGATTATATGAGGGATTACAACACACATAGCAAGAACACCTACAGGAAGTATATACTATCAAAGATTCATTATCTATAGTGCAGCGATACATCTGAGGGGTCTATTCTTATCTTTTTTTGTGTGTGCAGGTGGTGCAAAAGATAAGAGAGGAAAAAAATAGCTGTGGTCTCTGACTAAACCCACCTCATAATCTGCCATAGAAATCCAATCATTTTTTACATAACACATATCCAATAAAATTATTTTGGTTGATTTGAATGATTCTAACTTTGCAGCAGTCACATCTGGACAATCAGTCACCTTTGCGAGCCTCTCTCCATCTTCTCTCTTCACCACTCGCTCATGAGTGGCATCGGCCTGGCGAGAGAGGGAGAGGAAGGTCACGCGTGCTGGCAGGTCACACTGACACACCCAGATCAGCTTCAAGACCACATCAAACGGCCGTGAGGCTCTGCTCACATGTTTGCCTGCAGTTTACATATATTCAGGTAGCTTGTAATGAGTTAAGATTAGCGAAGGATGCTAATTAAGGGCTGCCTCGGAGTGTTGGGGGACTGAAGCCAGAATAAGCTCAGAGGCAGAGACATCTGTTCACTGCTGAGAGGCTGGAATGTGAACGGAAGAAAAACACCGATATTTGCAGATTAGCGGGTTGACAGTGTCATGAGGGGTGTGTGTTTGTGCTCATTAAATCCAATGCACACCAATGGTGCACTGAACATTGGGGCCGCGCTACTTTGATACTTTTATTGCAAGAGTACAAAATATCAAAAAAAAAAGATGCCTTATCATTGAATACCTCATTTTAAATCTTCAAGTTTTGTTTTCATGTCAAAAAAATATTTGAATAATAATCAGCACGACTGACAGTACATCAAGTTCCTTCACCTGCTCATAGTCTGGAGATCGAAAAAATACCCAATATCCCGCTCAACTGTGCAGGTGTCAGGATGATTTATTGCTTCATATCCGATCTTTACCTACAGTCACAAATATATCCATAATGCCTTGCCTTGTTTCCAAGCAGCATGAGCACCACATCCTGTTGGGCGTACTCATGGATCTCGGTCAGCCACGCCTGGTACAAAACACAGGTGGAAAAAAGAGATACGGAGGCAGTGTTAGAGAAAGAAAAAAGGTCGGAGATACCAGAGAATTTAAAATAAAAGAAGAATACAAGAAGCTCTAATAAAGGGAATGAAGAAGAGGATAAATGTATTTAGGTGATAAGTGACAAATGTGCAGACAGGAAGAGGAGCACTGGTGTTCTGCTCCTTCAAGTCTTATGTACAGTAAATCCTCAGGGAGCGCATGTGACTGAATGAGCGCCGCAGCCTCTGAACCATCCGTTGACTCTTAATGAGCTTTTAATCAGCACACCTGCCCTAATAACATGGCTCATCTCGGCACAGCATCACTGACTTACTCTGCACTGGCTTTCTGACTGGCTGCTGATCAATTACCCTCCTCCTCTTCTTCTGCAGTAGTCCTGCTCCAGAGCTGCCACCCCCTCCTCCCTGCCTCCCCTGACCTTGTAATTAATTCTGGTGACGCCTTGACGTTTAGAAAAGGATTTCGAAGGGGTCACCTCTAGCCAGCGCTCGTGCTAAATAAGTGGAAATGAGAGAGGAAATGTGTTGACACTGCTGCATGTGTTTAGGACGGAGGGGGACCGGATGCACTCATATGAACGCGTCATAATTATCTTTGTATCTGACAGATACGGACATGAGCCTGATTTCGTAACATGAAAAACTGTTGGACCAGACTTAACTTAAACAACTATTGGATGAATCACTAAAATGACATTCAGATCATATTCATGGTGCTCTTATAACATCTACTTTGTTGAAGTTAACCGTGATCCCAACTTTGGTGATCCTCTTATTTTTTTCTTGCACTAAAACTTGATGGAATTCAGGAAACAAACAGAATTACCTTCACACAGTGTATTTCCCAGTCTGAATGGTTTCCTCGTCTGGCTCCCGAGGAAAAATGCAACCTCATGCTGCCTTTGGAAACCTGCGATTAACATTTTCCACCATCTTGCAGTCTTCAGTTCTTGTCTAACACTCCTACATCCAAACGCGGCTCTGCTCAGTCAGCACCACATGCACTCGCATGGCCCATTACAGACTCACCTGATTAGCATTGCATGACCCTGCTCACAAGCACAGGTACTTTTCAAAATCTGCATTTCTGTCAGAGATGCTGAATCATAATCCATCAATTGTCTTGTGGTGTACTTTTGGACTTGAGGAACAATTTAGGGAGGTAATTAAAAACAAAGGTCCTAAACCAGGCAAGGAACTCTACCTGTGGGGACTGGAATGGGGGGTGGGGGGTGGGGGGGCAGAACTACAGAAACCTTGACTGTGGTTTAGAGAGATGTCTGGTTGCTGAGAAAGCAAAAAGACTGGAATGTGTTGTTTTGAAATTTGCATCACACTTATCAAGGTCCCTCTAACACAGGGGCAAAAACTTACAGAGGACAGAGTGACTGATCACCTCCCCGATGCATCTCCAGGGTCCAGACATTGACTTGCCACATGCTAAGGTGGACTGCAGGTCACTGTTGCTTCTCAGAGAGAAGACACAAAGCAATCTAAAGGTACAAGCTCATTAACCTTCCACTCCACACCGAGATTCAGCACTTAAGAATGATGTGATGCCACCGCAGTCTGTGAGATTGACGCACACCCTCAGCAACTGAAAGCACAATGATTCATGGTGGATGATGAATTATCTCGATGCAACAGTATGAACTTGTTTGGCAAAGTTGGTCTCTGACCTACAATTCAAGGTTTGATACAACAACCCTCCCCCCAAAAAATCCCCAAAAAACAGGTTTGCTGGTTTGGTTGAGACTTGCCTTATAAAGACAGCCTATTTACTGATGAATGGAATGGTGGAGGTACCTTCAGAAGAAAGAGCTGATCTCACAGGAAAGACAGGATTGTCCTACATTGTGTAAAATATCTTTGTGATAGACAGAAGGACAATTGTACTGAAATATGAAATACTGGCTGCTTCATTCTGAACCTGACCTAAGACCTGGTTTAAAAAACAACAACAAAAACTTTCTGTTTTGTGGATCAATGTAAAACCAAAGAATGTAACAACCCAGTGAAGAGTAACTCTGTTTTTTTGGACAACAGAGCTGCTCCCATTTTGGGCAAAATACGTAGGTGAAACAAGATAACATCTAAAGAACGACACGCCAAATGATACAGAAGGAAATTCTAAAGGTATGGCCATGAAAATCCGTCACAAGTTCCTGTGTTTGTTCATCTGTCAATTCATTCCTTCAACCAAAAAAACGGCGGCGAGCGCCATGAGCTAATGTTGCTACCATTTACCTTCTTGTCAATGTAAACTTCTCTCTTGCTCCTCTCTGATTTATTTACTACCTATGAATTCACAAACGTGAGGAAATATGTGGTTGCCTATTCTTGGTTCAGAAGTCTTACTATTGTTCGTCTCATCTTTAACTGTGCAACCTTTCATCCACCCTCACACCCTCGAGGAGCTGCATTCAAACCCCCTCAGGATTAAATATTCACCCTGAACTGGCAGCTTGCCTCTGGGTGACTCTCCTCATATGCTGCGATTACAGTTGATGAACCATAGCTTGTAATTACATCATTCAGCTCCCCCCCCCCCCCCCCCCCACGGGTCCTTACTGAGATACACACATTGATTTCACATGATTAGTTTCCTATTATCTTTCTGTGAGGGATTGAGTGAGCAAAAGAAGTCAAATCTGCTCGAAAACCTGCTGAGGAAACACGTGGTCAACTTGTGTTATTTCTGATATTTTGTAAAACCAAAAAAAGAGTTGATGATCTGTAAAAAGGTTTGCACGCTTTTACAATTTTACGTAAAATCAAAGATTTCCTAGAGAGGCAAAAAAAACCCCCCCAGATCAAATCCATTTGTTGAGGTGACAATAAAATGAACTGTGACTGACAAAAGGTTTTACATCCCTGAGCTAACAATAGCATCTTTTGTGACACATTTGCTGCCCAAAAAATGAAAACATGAAGCTTTGAAATTCCATTTGTATCTGTAATACAATAGGATATCATATTCACCAGTCTTTAACTTTATTTCTTCTGCAGGTCACAGGAGGATATATGCATCTCCTCACAGCTGAAACTCAGCTTTTACAAAGTTTGCTGTTGTTTAATTCTCAAAGAATCAATAGCTGAGTCGCTCTGATGAGCCTGTCTCACTTTTTCTGGCTCTGTGCCTCCCTTTGGGTGAAATTAGTTGGATGCAAGTGCATCTTAAATGCATAAATGGAGACTGTTGGAAACAGATGTCAGTATCAAGGCAGATATGTAGAATACTCGTACCTGATTCCAGCGATATAAACTATTACCTTTTAGAGCAGCAGGGTTTTCTACAGATGAATATCGAGCACCAAATAAGTCTTTATCCTCAGTGGCCTTGGCTACAGGAACTGGGCTGGGTTCATCTTTTATTCACGACTAATACCAGGATCTCGGGCCAAATGTTCAAGGAGCCAAATGTCAATGACAATGTATCACGGATGAAGTGGAGATAATTTATTTATGTGTTCGTTCCTTGAAATTAAAATGCCCATATAATTTGGAAAAAAACAACATCAACAACAACAACAACAACAACAACAACAACAAACAAAAATCCAAACGCACGTTCACAGAGGCTGCTCAAAGGTTCGAAAAGCGCCAGAGAGACTGACAGAGCCGGAGACAGAGGGAGCGGATGTGACAGCGAGATAGCGAGGGCGGTAAAAGGCAACAAGGTGGAGAGGGAGACATTGACAGTGAAAGGAAAGACAAAGACCAAATGATCTGTAAAGAAAGGAACAGAGATGAAAGGCAGGCAGACAGCTGCTGGCGGTTGCATTGTGACATTGGTGAGACAAGTTGTCACTGCCGGAGGTATGTGAGAGTACTTCTGATGCCGTCTTGTGTTTCTCTGTTTTCCTTTAGTTCAAAGTGTCCTTGGGTAGACACAAGAACCCCCCCCCCCCTCCTTTTTTTTTTTTTCAACCAACAGAAGTACCGCCCTCCCATGATACCCTGCCAACAATTTCAGCCTCTTCATTGTCACGGGTCTATACAGCTTTACTTTTGAAGAAAATGTAAAGGTGAATTTTAAAAAGTGGACAGTAACCCACGAGAAAATTGCTGTGATTTGTTTAAAATCTTCAGATTTGGTTCAGGTAGACTTTGGGCAAACACAACTTTGAAGATCACATGAAAAATCACACCTGTCGGTTGAAAAGTGAGAAAACACTTGCTTGTGCTCCTCGTAGTTTCTGGAACAGTCATTCTCTTATCAGACTTTAGTCTTTCACAGCTAGGCCAGTATACCTGTTGGCTTTTACCATCATCATATATGACAGTAACAATGCATATTTTCTGATATGCAACAATATGAAAATGTTTTTCAGGCCATCCTGAAGTGAGAGATGCTTGGGATAATGTGTTATCTCATAAGTAGGTCCAGCAGAGGGCGCTCAAGACCTCTTTCTTTGTAAAATTGGCAGGCAGCTGACCTTTGGAAATGCACCAATTGGTAAATATCTCTTTATTGAGACACAGAAGCTTTACGCATGACACCCTCCGTCTGTGGTTTAGGCAAACAAACAAGTTCTTTTTTTTAGTTGTTATAGTAATATTTTAAACTGTAAACCAACCTGAAAGTTATGATCAATGAATGTCCTGGCTCTGAACAGTGGTATTACCACGGTAAAGGTCTCAGTGGGAACTGTCATCATCAGCGGCGATGGATGATCACATCGTTTATAAGCCCAACCTCCCTTTTCCAACAATCAAAACACTTCTCTCGCCAACCATACTGTTTTTTTTTTTTTTACATATTTGCAAATGCTGATCACCTCCTTCTTCTCTGTGCACATTTCCCTTGAAAAAGGGAAAATAAACGCAAACTATAAATAAATAATCTGAAATATTCTGGGCCCTCTGTTTACGATCAAGTCATCTGATGACAATTAAACATTCCATCCTGTTAAAAGTCAGGTGATAGTTTTCTGAGGGTAACTAATGAACACGGCTATTACTAGAGAAGCCTCCGAGTAGCTACCCACATGACCCACTTTACCCTCTGTTGCACTTTTGTCTAAGGAGCTTTGCTATGGGTGACAATGCTATTCTTGCAAGGCTTTGATCAGAGTATTAAACCCACAGACGGATTGGAGAAGTCGGCTCCCGACAACAGAGTGAGCCAACCCATGAGGAGCGCTGCGAGAAACTGGGACTTCTCCCCTGAGAGGAGGTTTAAGCTTTGCGTAGCGGCTGAGCTAAACGGAGTGACACTGTGTCACTCTGACACACGATTTCATGAGAAATCCCGCTACACTTCTGCCGTTTTTTTTTTTCACAAGTTCATGCAAGTGCGCAACCAGTTACGCAAATCAATGAGCTTCATTCCAAATGTGTGTGCATTGGAATTCTTAATTGATTTACTTGTGTGAATGCATGTACTCTCCCCCCCTTTGCAGATTGTACATTCGCAGCAAGCATCCAATAGAAGATCAGTGAATCCTTTATAAAACTTTGTGCATCACATCATCAAAACCCTGACGACCTTGTAAGCCGAATTCTGCGGAATTGACAGTGGAGAGAAAGGCCTTTTATGTTTTGACAAGAGCAGCTGACGCCTCTGTCTGCCAGCAAACATGGGTGTGAGACTTGTCTGGATGACTGATGTGCTTTGAAAAGCTGCACTCATGAGTGAAAGTGACCACGAGCCAGAGTGAAGCATGCATAGAATAATGTCACTCCCAGCCTCCTCTCATTGGTTTCCATCAGTTTATTTTGCAGTGTAAAATATGTGAAAAGCTTTCAAATGTTTTGGTCGATCCAACCTTGCTTATCTGGTGGAGGAGGTAAGATGTGCGGGGGCGGCGGGGGTTGGGACGACTTCCTTTTCCCTGGTCTGCCTGGAAAAACCTACCGGGTGGCATCCTACTGAGGCGCCCAAACCATCTCAACGGCAGCTTCTTTACTCTGAGTACCTCACAGATGAATAAATTTACCGCTTTTTTCCTGAGAGAGATGCCAGCCCTCCTCCTGGGGAAACCCATTTCGGCTGCTTTTATCTACAATCTCATTCCTTAAGTCATGGCCAAATAGGTGAGAATAAGAATGAAGACTGACAGGTAGATTGATAGCTTTGTCTTCTGGCTCTCCTCTCTTTTCCTCACAACATGGCAGTAAAGGGAGTGTAGCACTGCTCCAGCCGTCCCCCCCCCCCCCCCCCCCCCCACTCAAGAAGAAAACTCAGAGATACTTAAACTACCTGACTTGGGGCCAGAGCTTGAGTGTTAGTTTATACTAACTCTAAAGTGTCTCTGTGATTCCGAACATTTTTTACGAGAGCATCACCTCAAAAGAAAACATCTTGTTCTCCTTCTTCTAAATTCATCCAAAATATTCAGTTTGAACTAACAATACAAAACCATTACGAGACTTTAAAGTTATTGGGGCCTTTTTGATCCCAAAAGTGATGCAGTGCAAGTCTCATTTCAAGCTCCACCAACATGCAAGAGTCCATCTGATGTTTGCATTCACGTGGTGACGTCTGTTCCTGTTCAAAAAAGCAGTGAGGTTACAGCCTCTGAGTGGATTTCTTCTCTCTCAACCGTCCATGCAGACAAACAAACCTCTGCCGCGGCACCTCACGCGCAGTCCATGGCTTCTGAGGTGGCCTATTGCTGTCAGATTATCATCAACAGCTGCAGCAGTTTGCTGAATTGACATGCCGGCTAACAGCAGACCAATTAACCTCAGCCTGCTGACGTTTGTGTCACTGACTGCTTTTACATGCATTTAATATTCCACTTCCATGACAGTTTTTGACTTTATTCCAAAAATGACAATATAATAATACAGTTTACTTACAGCCACTCAAAATTTTAACCAGCGAGGCTTGTCAGAAAGACTGAGGGAGGAACTAAAGTATACTAAATGTCTTCCAGTATGAGTTCATGAAGGGTGAGGATACATTCATTGTGGCTGTCCTCCATTTTTTCTGTTTTTTTTTACATCTCTCCGACTTACTTTTCTATTCGAGAATCGCAGGGAAAACATTAATTATATGACATTTTAACGGCAATTGGTCTAGTCAATAGATAACTGCACTTAGCTGACCAATTCCACCAAAGACAACCACAACCTTGAAAATGGATTTCAATTTCTGCGTATTAGGAATGTATGAATATAAAAGTGGAAATTAATCATTTAAGGCTTTCAATATATTATGAGAGCGGAGATATGAAGTGGGCAAAATGTCAATCGCCAGCAAAAAGGAGGTAGAGTATGAGGCGTCTGAGATGTCTCTCCATGCTGGACTGAGAGAATAAAAGTCATTAACCTGTAAGTTGGCCCCATTTCTACGCTGACTTACTTGCCATCTGTGGCAGGGGCAGAGACGCAGAGTTCCCCTGTCAGGTGTGTGGCGGTTTTTGACATTAGGCCTCATTATTTATGATGTCCCCTGTGACATGTCCGCCAGCAGTTTTCCACAGGTGGGTCAGATAAGGGACTGTCAATCAAGCTGAAATTCTCCTGGTTGGAAAATGCTTTAAAAAAGAGTACACGATATGCCACCACAAACCCAAACTTCCTGTATCTCTATCGCTGATTCAGCTGATTCATTTGATTCATTTGGCAACTGTGATTTATGCAGTAATTAGTGTTCGATCCTTTTTCACTTCCATTCATTGAGCCTCACTCACTACTTTGGGAGACTTGCTCTTTGTTCTGTTTCTTTGTGTTATTTTTCCATCCATCCATTTTCTTCCACTTATCCTGTTCAGGGTCACGGGGGGGCAGGAGCGTATCCCAGTGGCTTTCGGGCGAGAGGCAGCCCTAACCTACGGTCAATTTAGAGTATCAATCAGCCTCGTCCCCTCTTGATGTCTTTGGACTGTGGGAGGAAGCTGGAGTACCAGAGAGAACCCACACAGGAACAGGGAGAACATGCAGACTCCACACAGAAAGATCCTGTGCTGGAGCCGGGACTTGAACCCGGAACCTTCTTGCTGTTAGGCAACAGTGCTGACCACTGCACCACCGTGCCACCCTGTGTTATTTGTGATTTGACAAAAAAAAAAAGAGAACAAGTCAAACTTTCCGAGTACGAAAAAAGCCTCCTACATGCTTTAGAGGGTCTTTACTCTGCTTGTACCAATAATTGAAATCCATTTTCATAGTTTTTCAACTGCAAACAAAAGCTATAAGGGCCATCTGTCTGGAGGATAAAAGCATAACAAGTACAACAGTGGAGCCTCAGAGAAACACTCCAAAGAGATTAGTGTGTGTGTGTGTGTGTGTGTGTGTGTGTGTGTGTGCGCGCGTGTGTGTGTGTATTTCTGTGAGAGATGGCCATTACTTGTCTTTGATTTGAACTTTGTTTGAACTCTTTAGTTACTGGATGACAAGGAGTGAAACCTTTGGAGTGCTCACAGGAAAAACTGGGAAACTTTCTAAATTAAAAAAAAAAAAAAGGAATTTTTGGAATGTTACTCATTTATTTCTGTAGTTTACCTGCAGTTAAAAAAGTCAGCCGATTCTGATCTCTAGACAGAAACACTCTTGTGGTCATAACACAGGAAAATTAACAATAAATACAAAAATATATGCCAGGCAGTAAACTTTCTTTATTTCTATTGCGAAGCATCTTAATATGAGGTTTAACTCACTTTGGAGCAACTGGCCACTCAAATTTTTGCTCCACTTCTTAGCCTTGGAAGTTGGAAATTGGCTACATCATTCCTGAGGAATTAACAATAGATTATAAATACAAAAATAAACTGAAATCATCACATATTTTTTGGAAAATATGTCCAAAAATTGTAAGAAATATGCCTGAATTTTGGGTGGTGCAGTAGTTAGCACTGTCTCCTCACAGCAAGAAGGTTCCGGGTTTGAGTCCTGGCTCGGGCACAGGATCTTTCTGTGTGGAGTCTGCATGTTCTACCTGTGCCTGTGTGGGTTCTCTCTGGTACTCCAGCTTCCTCCCACAGTCCAAAGACATCAAGAGGGGACGAGGCTGACCCCTCCAGGGTGAACCCTGCCTCTCACCCAAAAGCCTCTGGGATAGGCTCCAGCCCCCCTGCAACCCTTACCAGGATAAGCAGAAGAAAATGGATGGATGCCTGAATTTTTTCTCTGATAAAAGTCCTTTGATTATTTCAAAGAAAATAGTGTTTTTAAAAAAATCCTGAATTAATAAGTGAGTGAAAAACGTGTCCCTGGATCTGCATCTATAATGGGTTCATCCTATGACCCCGATGCATCTTTCCACAAGAATTCACTGAATTCGCTCCGGTAGTTTCTGTGTAATTCTGCAAACTGCCAGAAACACAAACGAACTAACAGACACACGTGGGTGAAAACTGGGCAGCTGAGCACCTCAATCAATGCTTAAACATTGTCAGATTTCTCTAAATAGTTCATGGTGCCTTTAATGTACATTGAAAAAAGAGCTGGCGAGTCATATTTAGCTCTGACAGTGTCTAACGGCTTTGACCTCAGTCAGCCCCCTCACAGGTAGAAGAGAGCCTCCTTTTCCTTTTGCAGAGTTGAGGAACATTAAAGGCTCTCTCCTGGTGAGCGGGCAGAAATGTTGTGTTATGTAACAAAGAGCAGCGAGATGATGGAGAGGACAAGGCTATCGTTAACGCTCTCCACAACGAAGACGGCAGCCTTCTCTGAGCAACCGGCTGTAAGAGTTGAAATACAAACAACCAAAAACTGGGGTGATAAGGAATTTTATCTGGGGAGGGAAATCTTTTTCATCTACTTTGACAAGTTGTTTTCACAGAGGCAGTCAAACACCTCTGACAGGAGTCCATCCACTGAAGCAGCTCAGTTCTTATACGCCCCTGTGGCAAATTGAATTGATCCTATAACAAGGAAAACACAACCATCATTTAGGACATCAGTCATTTTGCTGTTTAAGTGTGTGTGTGTGTGTGTGTGTGTGTGTGTGTGTGTGTGTGTGTGTGTGTGTACGCGTGTGACCTCATAGCTGACAGCTAAGTAAGTGCACTTCCAGTGCTAGAGGAAAGTAACTGGCTGACTATTCGGTATTTATGGGCCTACCCTGACAATCCAAGTCATATTTTTCAAACTTTTTATTGCAGCAATGTTTTATACTAAATAGTTAATTAGTTTTCAGTTTATGGACCCCAAGCTCATCTGGAATTAATTCCCCCAAAAAGAGGGCTGCCACTACCAACACATGCCTCAGGCTCTGATGTGGTGGCAACATCCGGATAACAGAACTGACTGCTATTGCTAACATGGTGGTAGCCTCTGTGCTATCTCACCTGTCGTTACTGTTGTAAAACTGCTAGCGGGGCCCGTTTCTTGTCCTGTTGCTGCACTTTTTGCTGCTTTTTTGTTGGACAACAATCTTTTTGGTCCATTTCCACAGGAAAAAAATGTTTGTTTGCAACTGTTGAATTAAAAATGACGTTGACGTCATTGTCCTGCACTTGTAGTTCTGGCACTTTTGAAATACTTTCATCAGCATTAGCATACATGATATTCCATGAATGAATGTGGCTAAATTGTTGAATACAAAAGACATATTTGGATAAAGTATGAAGTTTAGGGCAGCCTAAACTCTGTCTACCTAAACCTCCAATATATTGTATTCTTAAAAGCCTTGCTTTTGTCTTCTGCCACCTCATTTTTTTCTTACTTCCCTTGCACCAAACTGACATCAGGACAGTGTCATTCAGCCAGCTGAGGAAACTTTGAAAAAACTTTTATTAGGAGCATTTTTACCACACAAAAAAACCTGCATAAACATTTATATATTTATAATGCATAAGGAATATTTATTTAAATTATTTTGTATTGATATGCTTTGACATTGTTGTTACTCGTGTTTTTTGTGTGTTTGTTATTAAGTTAATTTTGACAACGGCTGGACCACATTCAACTTTATGTGGGACCAAATTCTGCCCCCGGACCACTCTTTGGTCAGCTCTGATATAATGACAACAACAGTAATGACAACCACCTACAACGCAGGTGTACGTGCCAACATACTCAACTAACACGATAAAGTTAGCGGTGGAGGTAATTACAGGTGACGTGTGAGTGACGAGGTCATAAACGAGCATTAGCATACGTCACGAGTACTAATGAGATCCTCCACTGACACTAAATGACTGATATTTGAATTCCCATCACTACATTGTTTACTGACAGCTTCTCTCATCACCATCTGCTGCGCTGGTGCTGCTATGACATTTAACAGCTATGTGGAAGACAGGCGGCCTTTTCATTCGCGGCCCATCTTTGCCCGCGGGACTGACAAAAAGATGAATGGAGGCGCACAGATGAGGGTTTCATTGCTCGTATTGCCTTTATAGAACATAAGCATGATTACACATCTGGACAGTGACATGCACGCACGCACGCACGCACGCACACACACACACACACACACACACACACACATGCACACTCTGACATAGACCAGCAAGTAATGCATTATTTAAAAAAAAGCCAGCCTCTCTACTAAAAAACATTTTATTACTTTTATAGATAATGTATTCTAATAGAGTTTAGAGTTATTGATCTGCATAGTCAATAGAGATATTTGTGTGTGATGAGACCGCTGCAGTTGGATCAGTGCCTGAATAAATAGTCTAGACATTTTTCTTTTTGCACTCAACCAAAAGTGTAGGGTCAGCAGCAACACAGAGCTCCCCGGTCCAGCTCACAGTCCTCAGTTGTAAACAACAACATGCTTGGTGTCCTTGTCTTCCTGATCAAATAGTAAAATCGACAGGACATTGGTCATCAGTGACTTTCAGAAGTGGAACAAATGAAAGTAGATGAACCGTTTTCTAATCTGCCCGGCTACAGGAAAGGCCTGATTAGGTGTTGAAAAATTCTTGTGAGCAAACAGCATTTTACCATGAACAAATGGCTGGTGGCGGTGTGATTTTGACCAGAATCCAAAGGTAATCAACTGCAAAATACACTACATTGTTCTTATCTCTCTGATTCCCATTAGAGGCTGGAAAAAACAAAACAACAACTCCAAGATTGATTGATAGAAGCAGAGGAGCCAGGCTGCTTTTTAACAGGGTAACCCAGACAAATGATTTGCAGTGAAGGCATAAGTGGACCCTTATAGTCTCCCTCAAGCACTGCTTTTTGACAAGAGGACATTCATCACATAACGAAATGGCTTGTGTATTTTCTGCCACAATGGCTTACACCTACAAACAGCAGACTGTGTGAAACACCTAAATAACTCACATGTTTGTGGAGTTTAAATAAGTGACAGCTTTATCTTCCAACTACTTAAAATACAGTTATGCTGTCCAAATGAATGCAATTGATTCCTAAGACCCTAAGATAAATTGTTTTGACTGAGCCGCTCTCAATCTGAGATGATGGACAGCTGCTTTGACATAAATACTTTGCTTGCAGCTGCTATATGTAGACAATAAAATCACCCTCTGAGGGATAAAAAGCCCCCCCCCATCATTAGCATTCATTCACAGGAGTGTTCGTTAGGCAGCGGTGTGCCAGGGGCAGCGATAGCTTGCTGCCAGCATGTCCGTAATAGACACTGAGATGAGAAAGGAAGGCTGGGCAGGTCACAGAAGGACGTGCTAATGTGCTCCCAAGATGACTTCTAACGTTCTAACTCTGGGAGGCCTAAAACTGTATGGTATCATAACAGTCACGGTGGTGAAACTGCACCGTTGCTGCAGAGAATGTTGCCATCTGCAAGGATTAAAATCCAGCTGATTGATGGTGACGTATTTCTCAGTGAAACAGGACACAAAAGCAGGAAATAACATTGGGAGGAATTTGATTGGAACACTGATTAGGAAGTGGGTGTTGCCACCTAGAAATATTTGCTGCCCTGAAACACTTTGATGGGACATATTGATGGGTGCATACATGTACGATAAAGTATACGTTAAATGCCTTATTTTGAAATATTTTGTTTATTGTTTAAAAACAACAAGAACAATGATGCCTCTTTATTTGAAATGAGAAAACAATCTAATATCCCAATGCACGCTTCAAAGTTGATTTTACTCGAAGCGAATAGCTGATTAATGAGGGCTGAAAATAATCTATGATGTTCCATGTTCCTGGGTGACTCTTTGGCTTCTGTATTGAGTTTTTATTTCTGTTTCATTAGCTGAACCAATAATGAGAATATATCTCAGCAGAAAAGATTGTGATTTGATGAATAAACAGCTCTGCACTGCAGGACATTATTGCATCGAAGTGCATTCTTAATTCAAACAACCGTGCACAGACGTTTCCATACGAGCTTCTTTCATGTTCTGATTATGAGGCTGTGTATCCAGCCCATCCTGTCATGAGGGAAATCAAATTCTCCAGTCTAATGAATGATTTCCTCCGCATGAGTGGTCAGGTGACTGGTCGTAGTTTCACTCTGTATCACCTAATTCAGTTTCCCAGTGGTCAGTGCTGTTGATGCATCCCCAGGGCGGGGGGGGCAGAAGGACTCAGGAGTTGTAGTGTATAAACAGTTACTGGACTTGAGATGAAGACACTTGGTAAATGCTATTTATTTACAATCTATTTCTCGTCTTAGAGTCCAGTTTATTTCCCAGGTTTATATTTTCTCACCATGATGCTTCCTTCCCGAAATTTTTTTTCTTTTGTTCCCATTCAAGAGTACTGCGGTTAGAGGTCATTACTTGCTAAATTTGGATTAACTTCAAAAGAGCTGAGTCAGAACAAACCAAAGACACCTGGAGCTAATGCTGGTGCTGCTGCAGCTACGTACATTAACACTTTTCCGGCTCCGTCACTCCCCAGAACCAGGTCAAGTTAAGGGTGGGGAGACAGAGGTGACCTCCCGGCTGCACAACAAAGCACTTGAGGTGAATGGAAAGATTTAAATGTTGCAAAGATGAGTCAGAGAGAAGTGGATCAGGGCTTTAATGGGGTCGAGCTGTGATGCGCATGCAACGTATGAAGTTGTGCGACAAAAACATGTGTGTGTCGGGTTTGTGCATGTGTCTGTTGCAAGGCATAGTTGATGTAAGGCAGTAACCTCCTCTTGACAACCTCTCACACAGGGACTTGTACTAAATTCTAAAGTAATTATGGTAAATTTCCCTTGCTCTGATTGTTGATATTCAATTCCGAGAACTACAGCCAAGCCGGGTCACATTGAACATCGTTTCTTCTTCCATTCTTTTTCTTCTTTACAGTTCAGTAGAGAGACAAAGAAGACTGGAGGTCTGCCAGTTGAGAAGTCCCTCCGGTCCATAAAAAGAACACAAAGATTTGACTAAAAGCTGACCACACGATTCCTCACTTTCAATCTTTGCTATTCCTCCAACTCATATTTGATCTGGTTTTCTTTAGTTGACATCAGGAGACCTTTGGATCACACAGCCAACTGTCACACTGACTGATTTGAAGGAAGATGTGATACAAAGAAAATGAAAGTCCGCCTTTTTTGGCATTACAAATCACTAACATCCAGTCAGTTGATAATCAATCATTATGACTGATTTGCCACAACCTTTTTTTCTCCTTTAGTATTTTGCCTCCTATTGAATCATTTGTGATTCAAAAATCCCCCTTGCAGTTGTGAAGCACAACATGTTTGTAAGGGGATAGCTTGTAGTATAAAAGAGTACAAAGAGAGAGAGAGAACCGGATGGAGGTTGCTATGGATCGAGCACAAAACCAAAGGCTTCAAAGTAGCAGCAACAGCTACAGGTACAGGACCAAGTGCAACACGAGGCAGCCTACCTGGATGTTGTCGAATGATGACTTGTTGGTAACATCGTACAACAGAAGCAGAGCTGCAGGAGACGGAGAAAAGAGTGAATATGAAACGTCATGACAGCAAAACTGGGAGGAAAAACAATTCTCAGCAAACATTTCAGCTTGATGTCTCTATTCTTTAATCCTTTTTTAAATTTGAATTATGAGGGTGTGGATTACATTGCACGCTAACACAAGGATGATTAATTTCTCTCTCTGTCTGTCTCTCTCTCTCTCTCTCTTTCTCTCTCTCTCCTGACACATTTAGCAGTTTATGTTGCAGCTGGTTGACTTAACAAGCCTCCTCAGCAGACGGACGCAACAGCTATAAATGAAATGACCGCAGGGGTCCAGTGAGGACGTGTTAAACTTGGGGGTGATAAAAATGAACCTTTAACATATCACATTGATACAAATGAGTTGTGTTCTGTAAATACACAGCTGCACTGACAAAGTTCAGTTTTGGACACAGAGGATCCTGCGAATGTAATAAAGAGAACATCAGCATGTTGACATGTTAAAAGTGTGAGTGCAAACGTTGAGACCTTGAGTAAGACTGACTTCAGGCATCCTTAAACAACCCCTGATGTGAAATAACTGTAAAGATAAAAAAAACTTGGAATTTCAACAGTGCAAAGTAGCCACACCTCTCCTGAAAACAACAAATGTTTAATAGTTGAGACACTATCAGCAAGGATGTGTAGCAGCAGGCTCATCTTTAGAAGGAATTATTAGTGTTATTTTGTGACTGGACTCGCGTGTGTTGTTTTTTCACACAGCTGAAGCTACAAAGCTCCTGTCCAATAATCATTGCAGTGATGATTCAAGCTTCAGTTTGTTCTGAAAGAAAAGTCATTGTACAAGGTTGTGTACATCTCACTGGGATGGCTTGTTAGCTCTGGCCTTGCCTTTCAAGTTTAGTCGTCATGGTTTTTTGTTTTTGAGTTAGCATGGGCTGTGTGTGTGTGTGTGTGTAAGAAACTATAAATATGACTGGTCACTCTCAAATGGCTATTAATTAGGCCCATCTAGTTTTCCTTTGTGTCCACCCACGTTGCGATTTCTGCCTCCGCTATTGATAGCGGCTTGCTCTAGTTTAGATGTTTTATTTATTTCTTTTGTTCATTTCAGCTCAGCTTGAGTGTCTCTGTATCTTGCTGTCATATGCAGGGCATGTTTTTCTCCTCCTCAATGTACAAAACAAACCGTGACCCCGAAAACTGTGGGGAACTGTTGCGACTCTGGTGCTAACACACTATTCTTTGTTTTTACTTCCCTTAAATGTCTCATTTACTCAGCTGTACAATTCTCATTTCTTCTTTTTCAAATCCACACGGTGATTTCACACGAATCAGAGCACAGAAATACAAGCCGACTGCCAGACTGCATTATACACGTAGCAGAACATGGAGAGATATGTGTGTATTTTCTCAGGTATTTGTGTGAATAACGCTGAAAATGAGAGGCCCTCTGAACCGCAGAGACGCATCAGTCCACGTCCTGTCTATCTTGGGAGCAGTTGGCCCAGCAGGTGTTGGTGAGGCAGCGAGGGGCCAGGCTGCTGAGAGAGGACGTCTACCCCTGGAGTCCAGAGTTTGATGCAGAATGGCAGCAGTGTAATGATGGACCTGCCCTGGAGGCGTTTCCCAGCACTTTGGCTCGCAGCTATCATTCGACAGTTGAAATCAGGACACAGAGAATTCCAGACCCCCACCATTGATGCCATGAGAGTGTGTGTCGGCGGATTTACACATTTCTGCTCGCTGTATTGAATATTCTTTCCAAAAGTTCCTCTCTACTCATATTCATTCTCTCTTCTAAGGTCATCCTCAGTTGTTATTTGTAACAAGACGAGCGAAGCAAATCGGTTTGTGTAAAATATTTGGTGCTTTCTTTCAAGAACCAGACTAAATCAAGAGCTCTCATTATACGTGCGATTTACCGGCATGTTGAAAAGTGAAATTGAAGTTTGGATAAAAAGATGAAGAATAGTCGTTATGCTGTCTCTGTCCCGCTCTGCCAGCTGATGAGATGAAGAACAGAATCCGGGCAACAGAGAAAGAGAGTAATTGGCGAGACATTTTAAAGGAGAAAAGGAACATAATGATGATGAGGAGAGATTAAAAAAAAAACGTGGAAGCACTGCAGTTGGAACTGGAGAAAATGCATCTTTTCTTCATATTTGCGTCACTCACTCACTCCAATTTCTATTTGCAAAACAATCATTTCATTTCCATTTCTTTTGTCATCATTTTCCCTCATGCATTCTGCTTTGAAAGAATCTTAATGTTTTCATGTTCAATTTCAGCTTTTCCAACAAAGGGAATAAAGATGAAAAAGAAGATAAATGAAAGAAAGAGCGCTGACTAAAGTGTTCAGCTTTATTAAGCAAAACAAAGTTTGCTCATATTCATAAATAAAAGTGAAATGAAGCCTTTCATAGATACTATAGTTGAAGAAAAGTTACCATAATAAATGTTTTTAATGCTTGGTTACACATCTGCTGCTCTATTCCATACATTAAAGCATGAAAAAAAAAATCATTCTCCTTTTTTCTGTCTCTCAAAAGCGTTATTTGCTGTTGTTCATACTCGTAGTGCTGGGTGTGGTAACAGTGGGTCTGATTTACTTTCTGGTGTCAGCAAAAGCAGATGGAAAATGGATTTCTATGAATAAAACATTTGAAATGGTTGCATATAGTTTGCATAGCTTATTTGACTGAATTGATGCTCTTTTTTTAAAGAAGCTTAGCCTGTGAACTGGATCACTTCATAGATCAGTTTTCGTTATATTCTAGTTCATTAGCAAAAGCATCTTTCAAATTACTGCCTTCCACTGAGACCGTTGGAAACAAACGAGTGGAGGACCAAGTGAAAGGATTTAACCAAACAAAGGAAGCGAATCTCCGTCAGACGAAGAAAAATCATGACAAGTCAGAGCTGTGCTGGATCATATCGATCATAACGCCTGCTCATGGTACCAAATTCTCCATTTTTATTTCTTATTCGATTTGAGCCTTGATTTTACCAGGCAGGACATTAAGAACAGTGTCCTACTTACAATGATGGTTGGGCATCACTATGGCTGCATATATTACTTTGAATTATTCAAACATTATTTGCTCTTTTAGGACAAGAAAGTGGGTCTGTTAGCAGGATATAACTCCAAAAGCCCATATTTGGCTGATCATTTATAGTCCGTCTATGTTGTTGGAGCTGGATGGTACTGTGGGTTTGTAATATTGTTGTTTTTCTTTAATTCTTTTCCTTCTTCGGTTTTTAGTGAATATGGAGGCCCAAACTAGTTTTTATGTATTTTTAATGGTGACCCGTGAACTGTAATGGGGTGGTGGGTGGGGGGAAGGGTGGTTGCAAGTTTACATTTGTTATGATTGAAAATGCGGCCAAAAAGATGAGTGGGTATTGGTTCTATTTTCAACATTTACATAGTCATGTGACATACCTCGGTAATTTCAGAAAGTTCCAAATCAATATAACCCACTTCTATGCCACCATGTTTAACTTCTTGTAATAAAATCCTATTAAACTTAACAAAAGACATGAAATTACTTGTGGAAAGTAGAAATAATACAACTTGTCATTGCTGTTAGTCAAATATTTATGTCAAGATCTCGCGAAATAATATGATTTGGTCTTAAAAGCCCCTTTCCCAGTGCAAAGTGATTGATTGGCCAACTAAGTTTAATGAGACTTTTCCTGATTAGAAATTAGGGAATGTACTCGCAAGACTTTGGCATGAATAAACCATAGTAATGTGTTTTATCTCAACACATCAAATATCGTCATCGCGTTTTGTGTCTTTACATCGCACTTTTCTTTTTAACTATGTCGTTTTTTTTTTTTATCACAGTAAACAAATGGGCTCAACCAGTAAAGCGCAATTTTGCAGGTGAGAAAGTATCTGAAGGCTGTCTCCTCTTGTCTCCCACACAGCAGATATGTACTTCATATCCACCGACATCTAAAATAATCCTCTCTCAGCGCGTCCTCTTTCAAAGCCTCTCTGAGCTCAGACTCCCGCCGCCCTCCCACACTCATCCTCTCTCTGGATGCACCAGCACTTTAGCTCCGGACTCTCTGCCTGCAGCTTTGCTCCAGTCGCTATGGAGGTGACTATTACCTCCAGTCCTCCTAATGCCATTCGCCTTTATGCATCTATGTGCGTTTCCATAGTGTGTGTGTATAAGTGGGTTATTGGTTACCAAAGTGCTTCTGGCAGATTATTTCCAGTGACGGTGATACATAATACACAGGTAAATAACCCAGCGAGGTTTTTTTCTTTTGTGCGTGAAAATATTACACGTTCTTATAATGTTTTTGTTGAGAAGTTTTTGTTTTATTTTGTTCCCAGAATGTACTTGAAAAAGGCAAGATTATTATTTTTAAAAATATTTTAAAAACATTCGACAAAACGGATTTGCAGAAGAATGACACAAAGTGCCTTCCATCTTAAAATGTACGTTGAAAAAAACAGACCCCCAAAAAAAAAAAACATCAAAAAAATTACAGGGGCATCATTTGAAATTATTAACATCCTCAAAATGTTATCTAAATGTTAGATTGAAACATTATTTAGTATTGGAACTCTCACTTCAGGTAAAGTCAGCCAAAGTTGTGGAAACGTTCCTTGAAAGTTGCATCGTCTTTTAGGGCTCAAAGTATCTAAATATGATTTATTCTTTTCGCTGGTGTCAACTTGCCATCAACCTGTTTGGAGTCAATAAACTGGGTTATGCAATTTGTGTTTTTGTCAGATGATGGCAGGAAAGGCAACATTATGCATGGCGGTCACAAACAGTAGGAGAAGAAGAGTTCTAACAATCTACCAGCGAAAAATGGGGAGATTTTGAGGATTTACTTTTGGGTGGATGAGCTGTACTCCTTTGGCTCCACCTAACATCGTCAGTGTTGGACGCTGTCAGGTGACCAGGATCTGGGAATATCCACGAAGACACTGGCGGCAAAACTGGCTGGTTAGTCGAGTGAATTAAAGATTTGCTACACCAGAGCTCTTTAGCAAAGATGAAAAGGCAAAAAAAACCCGTATTAAGACAGCACTTTTTTTTTTTAACTTTGATGTTTCAGTCCACCTTTTCTAATGTGACACATCAAAATACAGCTACCGTCTACACACCCAGTCAGTTTATTACCTCATGCTCTGCAGCTTGTTCTTCCTGTTCACTTGTTAGAAATTGTTTTTCTTCTTTACTGGATTTTGTTTTTTGTTTTTTTAACTTGAATTCTTTTGGACTCTGCTTGGATTACATTTTTGGATTTACAATTTTTGGACTCCGTTTCAGGTTTTGGTTTTGATTTTCTCGTTTTAATTAAATTCTTGAGTTGTGCCTTCTTGCTCCCGAGTCTGTATTTGGAAGCAGTTTTCCTGTTTGTCCACACAAACATATCAGGGTGTGGGTGAAGGCTTGGCAGCACATATTAGGAGATAAACCTTTGCTTTTAAAATTTTATGAATAACGCCTTTAATATTCCTACGGACAGCTGGTCTGTAATTTAATTCAGCAGAAAAAGTAGTATATCATTGATGAAGAAACACAGATAAATAATCCCTTGAAGATCAATGGCTTGTTTTTATCTTTTGCCACACACACAGAAAGTTAAAAATTGATATGCAATTCAAGGTGTAAGGTTGGCTAGTATTTCACAGAGATACTTTGATGTTGGGAGATACAGTGCAGCTTGGAGTAGGCAACAGTCACCGGGGCTTATCCTAAAACCTGTGGTGACTTCTTGTGTAACAGCAGCTGGAGTAAAAGAAAGAACAAAAAGTCGACTCTGCAGAAAAGAACTATTTTCAGAGTTTTTTTTTTTTCCTTTTTGGAATCACGGGGAAACTGTCAAGTGTATACGGAGAATAAAAAAAAACGCGAGCAGGCAGATCAGTGCTTTTGTTTGAACATAATTCTAAAAAAAAATAAAAATCACTGTAGCGAACCTTTCTGTGCAATATTTCAGAGACATCAAAAGCTTTCAGCGAGCTGAAGCAGGAGTTTGTTCAGGCAGCAGTTTGTCAGCAAATGTGTACGCCTGCTATCTACATGCGTGCTAGGATGATGACTGAAGCACTTGTGCCGTTAAGACTCCAATTCTTCACTTAAATGGGCCTTTTTGACAAACTTTTTCCACAGTAAAACCAGAGGCTATTTCTAATCATTTACAGCACTGAGAACAGAGCAGAAGCCTTTTCAAATGTCACTCCTCTGAGGATTTTGTATGTGCAGTGATGAAACACTCCGCTCTGTGATGCAGCGGCTTGAATGTATCCTGCGATATGCTTCATGGAAGAAATGGAAAAGTAATTGAAAATCCTGACAGTTAGATGTCTAAGACCATGCTCTAAAAGATGAAATGTGTTTTTCAGGGGAAGTTAAATTCCCAGGTTTATGGCCCTTGAAACTGACATGCTTTAAGTGTGGCAAGAAGGAACTAAAATGCAACAGCTGGTCCGCCTGAAAGATCAGTCCACCTTAAGTGAGCATGGGTGGAAGTCGTTGCCTGATTCAGGGCTAACATCACTTGAAGCATGTGGGACTTATACGAGGTCTGGAGGAGTTCAATGAATTGTTTATTAAGTGATAAATATGGGTTATATGGGTTAGGGTTAGGATCCTCTAGATCCTTTTCAGACTGCAGTGACAGTATTGACATCAGTGTACATCTGAGGTCAACGTTACCTCCAACTTCACGCAACTACAGATAAATGGAACACGCTACGAAAAAACACACTCCATCTCTTATATCACTTGGATTATTCAGACACAATCTGCAGCGGGTTGTAGTTGAGTCACAAACCTGCTGACCCGTCCGCTCTCCCTCGCCTCGTTTCTACCAAGAATACCCAATTACCCAGCTTTTTCATACCTTGTGTGCTTGCCTTTTGCGCTGTTGTGTTGTACTGTATATTTTTGGCTCTCCTCCACGTCTCTTCTGTATGTAGCGTTTTGTGATGACCGTTTTTCATTCATATGTTCTTGCTGACGACTCCTGGCCGGGGTCGTCATCGTAAATCGGTTCTCGATTGATTTTACTTCAGTAAGTAAAAGAAAACCCACACTCTTGATAAATGCTGCCGCGCTATAGCAGAAAGCCTGCTGTCTCCATTCACACAAGGACCTGTTGCTGCTCCCTCCGATCTCGACTCGTCACTGACGACAAAACATATATTTGGGTTTGATTTTTAGCTCATCAAGGGCTCATCTTTGTCATGAAAACTAAACATTTTTCATGATAATTTCTGTCTGGGGGCGGGGGGGGGGGGGGGGGGAGAGACTTATCCCAACCTTGCATGCATCAGGTGGCTTCAAGACATAATTAACACTGCACGGTAATGATGCCTTAAATTGGAAGAATTGGAACATGAGCTGCATATCCTGAAGGGTACAACAGCAAATTCAGACAGATTTTACTAAATCCTGTAAATCCTGTATTATACAACAACCATAAAAGATTATACGTGTGTGTGTGTGTGTGTGTGTGTGTGTGTGCGCGCGCGCGCGCGTGTGTGTGTGTCTCACCGTGGGCGTCTCGGTAATAAGCATGAGTGACACTGCGGAACCGCTCCTGTCCAGCTGTGTCCCAGATCTGTAGAGAATGTGAGAGGAAGGTAATTAGTAAATGAAGAGAGGTGTCTGTCTTTTTTTAATTCAATTTTCTGTTTTCTCAGTCTGCCTGATGGAGCTCATTGTGAGGACCTCCATTCAATTTACCTCAGTGATACCGGATTAGTCTTGAATATGGAAAGTAAATACACAGTGCAGTGCATTCAAACACTCCAGTCTTATAAATTCAGCACTCAGCAAGCCTCTTCTGCACCAACTGATGACTTTGATTTTTTTGACCACTTGGGGGCAGTACCATAAGCAAAAAGCAATAAAGATAAATATAAGCATCTGTTTATTACCTCCACATCAGGAGTAATGAATTTTTGTCTAATAAACACCTTGCTGACATAATGTGAAATCAGGTTTCTGTCGACTTGATGAATGCAAGTTTGAAGGTAAATTCTGCAGCATTTTCCTAAAAAAAAAAACCACAATATAGATGTAAAGAAAATTAATCCGCTTCAACCATCATTGACTGGCCTTCTGCCTGTGTTTGAATGTTTTTGGTTTGTCTGGACGTTTCTGGACGAGGTGTGGGTGCGTCTAGAATGAGAGCGGATCTTGGTTTGGCTTTCTTCTGCGTTTGGAGCACCGAAGAAGATGCTGGTGCGATGAAAGAGGGATGTAGACTTGGCCTGCTTTCTACTCCACCGGTCGGTGACAAACACTTGCAGTTTGCCTAAGCCAGCTGGTGCTCCGCTTGTCCTAAGTGGTGTTTAGCTTGCCATTTACTTTAAGATTTAGATTACTTTAGTTTGCTTATACTTTCCCCAAAGCTTTTTAAATGTGTAATCTCAGTCTGTAGTCAATACCCTTCACCCCTTTGTCAAACCATGAGGGAAGAAGCTTGAGTAAGTCCTTTTTTTTCCCCCCATCAGGAAGCACTTTTTCTCGTTGCAGTTTGGCTCCAAAGGCAATAACATTTCCTTTTCTCTTAAGCGATGGCCTGTTGTTGAGCTTGACTGCACCCTTCACTTGTTTGTAGTCATCATGTGGCATTCCACTTGCATGCTTAAACTCTTCTCCTCTCTCTGTCAGCTTTCCTCCCCCCCCACCCCAAGATCAAAATGGCAGAAATGAAGCATACAAGGGGAGTAATAATCCTAACAACATAATTATACTCGCTGCACATAATGTGTTGCTCTGTTTGACAGATATATTGAACGCTGCTGTTCTTAGGTTGGGTGCCAGCTCTCACTAACAGGGAAAGAAGTGTGAGGTGGGGAAGAAAACTAGAAGTCTATAATGGGAAATATTCACAGAGATGAATGGAACCTAATTATCTTTGAGTGTCTTGCGTGTTGAGATCATTGATTGTTGTTAAAAAAAATAAAGCTGTCAACAGAACTTTGCTCCGTCTTGTGCAACGGGAAACCTTAATCGCCCAGTAGCTGGAACAAAAGGTTTGTTTTTGCTCGCTTTGAAGGGATGTTGATGGGATCTGACGAGCGACACCCTTCGATTTTTCAATAACTGTCTAGATGATTTAAATTTCTTACCTGAAGCTTCACCTTGACTCCATCAATGTCCAGGACTTTATTCTGGAAATGAAAGCAAAAAATCATGAGTGATGGAACCTAAATTTGGGTATTTTCTCAACCAGCAGTAACTCAAAGGCACAGGATGTGTTTGTGGTCAAACACCTGGCTTCACAGCCTCTTCCTCCTCTTTCGCCATAAATATTACATGTCCTGATCTCACTTTGGCCCCTTTTGATGAAGCTTTGCCTCTCTTCTCTTGAGGATTAACCCCCACTGCTCTCCTCACCTCCCTCCATCTCTCCATCTTAGCAAGACAAGACTCTGATCTCTGCTTCTATTTGCTCTGACACACCAGGTGAAGCTCACTCATGTGGATGTGCAGTTTCGTCACAAAGGTCAGAGGTCGAGTCTGTCCGTATAAATGATGAGGATTTTGTTAAATGTGTACAAGTTAGCTAGCTCTTACAGGGTGAAGCCAAACATGCAATTAGTCTCTATTTTAGTGCCAGCTTAAATAAAGTATCAATTACAGCTGAAGTCTATTTTCAGTCCTGACCCAGGCCAGGGAGTGACGGATGAGTCAGCTTTGAGGTGTATCTGCCTTGTGCCCTTTGCTCTTCACTCCGCTCATTATTTGTGCAGGAGCAACTCACCTGATTGATCTACAGTTCAGGATCAATGTAGGAACTCTATTTTCATCATCAATTAATCTGAAGTTTCTTTTTTCAAATAAAGCGTCAAAACATCTACATTTTTTAAAATTTCCCTGAGCCCAACGTTCTGCTGTTATGTTCCTTGTTTTACCAAACCTTGAGTTAAAACTCAGAAATACTTATTTGGCTCTCATGTACGGTACACGAGGAACCACAAATCCTCGCAATTCAGAAGCCGAAGCAGAGACCCCCTGATGTATTTGCTTGAAAAATGACAAATATATTAATTAGAAAAATCCTTTTCTTTCAGTATATATGGGAAATAAATTTGGATATATTTGAATTCATAATGTTCTTGACAAAAACAAATGAAGTTCCCACTAAAAATGTGTCAGTGGTATCCCAGTTATAAATGAAAGGCAGCACCAAGGAGACTTGATTGTTTGAGCGCAAGGTCAAATGTGTATTCACTAAATTACCATCAAAAATAAAATTAAAACTCTATATTGATCAAGATCATCAAAATAAAGATGTGTCCAGCAGCAGATGTGTCCCTTTATGATCCATCAAACATACACATCAACACACACTTTTCCTTTATCTGTATAAGTTAAATGACTGTTGTAAAAAAAAAGAAAAAAAAGTTGCAGTCAGGTTGTTCTTTAGCAACCCACATGTGTTCCTCCTGGCACACCAAGGTGGATTACATCATCTGGCGCCAGGGAAACAACCACATCCTCCCCTCTGAAATGTTCCTGCAAGCTGCTGATCTTATAATTCTCTGATCCCCAAGGAGAAGCAGAAGATATTCCTCCCTGACGTGATGCTGCTAATCTGCCTGCAGAGCAGTGAAGAAAAGACACTGTTTGTGTGAGTGTGTGTGTGTGTGTGTGTGTGTGTGTGTGTGTGTGTGTGTGTGTGTGTAGCTCCTGAGTCACAATAGAGGAATCGCATACATATTCACGAGCAAGTCAAGCTGCAAACTTGCAAGTGTGGTCTGATCAGACGTCTCCAAAGACTTTCCCTCAGTTGTTGTCACTGGAAACAACCCACAAACGCACTTTGAGATTTTATAAATATATATTGACCCAGAAAAAGAGGCTTATTAAGAGTGGTAAATTGGGAAGTAAAGTTATTGTCAACAGTTTCCACTTGTCAAATATTTGTCAAGTTTTGCGAGGTGACACAGTGCTGCCTTGATTCACAATTTACAGAGGCGGGCTTGAGAAGCTCGCACCTCTTCCAGGAAATACCCTCCAGGCATAACATATCTCCATCTAAACTGCTCAAACTACAAGCCAGACACTGAATAACAGCTGTTTAATGTCCATCTTTCTCCCCCAAAGGTACATGAGTGAGAAGGTACAGTCGGTACAGAATGACTCCCCTTCACAGGGATCATAAATTACAAATGAATGAGGAGCTTTCAGAGGGGCCTGCAAAGTGTGAGCCTATGAAACATTAATGGTCGCGGCGTGAGGTAAACAGCAGGAGCGTGATGGCCACAAAAAGGTTGTGGTTGAGACAAATTTGTTGCTCAAGACAGTGATGAGTAAAAGGTTAGAGAGTGCTGTTCTTTGCTTTTCAGTCTGGAGACTTGCAGGTGGCCTCAGCACATCAGAAATCAAAGAAGCAAGGCTATACACAGAGGCAGAGCTCAGCTGTCAAAATTTTAAAGTCATGCTGACACAGATGCACGCACAGTCTACACACACACACACACACACACACACACACACACACACACACACACACACACACACACACACACACACACACACACACACACACACCGCTCCCATTACTTTGCCTGCCAGGGAGCCACACATGGGTAGTTTTAGCTTCTTTTTAAAGAAATTTGGCAGTGGTTACGATCAAAGATCACCCACTTCGCACCAATTAAAGACCCATCTATTTTCCTTCTGTTCTTGATGTTTTAACACAATCTCCTTCTCGAATCACGGCTCACAGAAATATTTAGCTATTTCCTGCAAGAGAGAAGCTTTTAAACTTGTTTGTCACTCGCACTGTTACCTCAGCCGATTTCACTTCACAATAAGCCTATTAGTGTAGCTCAACATCAAGTAGAAACAATTTGTTGCAAGGTAATCTGAGATGCCATCAAGCACAGACAAATTTAAAAACAACTTTATCTATAGCTTGCATTCAAAATATTTTATTTTTTTGGTATAAAGAAACTGCCTCGACTTCATATGATGCTGAGACTCAGGGCCCCGTTTTTGGATGGTTTGGGCAGGAACGTGTTTTGAAATAAAAGCTCAGTAGTGTAGCCTTAGCCTCAGAGCCACAATGATGGGGTTAACCTATCAAAAATAATGGAATCGTCCTTTAATGAAGCACAATTCTCAGTGCCATCATTCAAACGGTAAAATTACAGACATTTTTAACACATCATCAAAAATGCTTTTGCTCAGACGACACCATATTACATAGTAAGATGCACAGGATATTCTCCTGACAGAGGTGGCTTAATGAATCACATTACTCAAGACAGACAGACAGACAGATACACCTACACACACACACACATACACACACACACACACACACACACACACACACACACACACACACACAATGCAACCCACAGACACGATGAAATTCATCAACTAAACTTGCTGACCCTGCGCGAACAGCGGGGGAAGTCATAGCTCCAGAGGTAACGGATGATGATCATTCCATGTGCTGCCGATTTGTTGAAAAGCTAAAGCATGGTCTAATTAAATGACCGAATGAATGTGAACAATATTAACGGGAAAGTTTTGCGTCAGCTGACTGATAAAGGGAAGCTTCTTAAAAACACTACTTACTTGGAGGAATCTTCGGTGCATCCACTTTCTTGCTTGAATGAGTACAATTCTGACTAATTGAAAGAGCAGTGGGCTTCAGGGTCCTCTCATTAACATTCAAATCTGCAGCAGCAGAAGAAGAACTGGTCCTAAATTGGGCCCAGTTCCTCCATTCTCTCAATGAATCAATGAACGCCTTGGGACTGCAGACGAAAAGGAGTTATTTTAGCTAACTCTGGCACATTTACATGGCGTTTGTTCTCAGACAACTATCTTCATTAATATGCATGGTCCCTGTCAAATAGACCAATAAAAATAAAACAAACAGACTTCAAACTCTTCAGAGATTTGTGATGTTCCTGGATCTGGTTTATACTCTATATTCTCTCTTGATATCAGAATAAAGCTGCTTCCTTGATCTGATCTTTTATCTCCTACCTGTAGAACCAACACAGACCTTTAACTCTAACCCAGCAGTATTTTCAGTGGTACATATGTATGAGCACGCGCACACACACACACACACACGCACACACACACACACACACACACACACACACACACACACACACACACACACACACACACACACACACGCACACATCCAGTCAGCCTTTTGTGATGCTGTATCACAGATCCATTATTGAGCGGGATGCTGGGAGGGGTGCTTTGACCTCTGTGAAGCTCGTCCCCTGTATCTTTTCACACACTGGCATGATATAAATCAGTATACTGGCAATACAACAGTACAGCCTGTGGTGTGTTTGTTGTGTGAATGAATGTGTGTGTGTGTGTGTGTGTGTGTGAGAGAGAGAGAGAGAGAGAGAGAGAGAGAGAGAGAGAGCTGGTGGTGGAAATAAATCTGTGGCTGAATCACAGGAAAGAGCAGGCTGTAGGAGCTGCAGGCCCGAACTCTAACATGTCTTCTCTGCCCCTTACATTTTCATCAAACTATTACAGTTTTCCTCTGCAGGTATGCAAACAATGCAAATGCTCCTCACACTGTGAAAAACAGACGCACACACGAAGCATGCGAAGGAGACCATCACATATGTAGCAGAATTCAAAGTCTCTACTCTGCCATTTCATTTTCTGAGAGGCAAACAAAGTTTTGGTCCTGTGACATCATAGACATCCACAGGAATATTCAGAAAAGCATTTTTTTTCTTTAGTGCTGAAACACATTTTTGGAATCGTGCACCACTTTCTTTAAGCAGTGGGGGAGAAAAACAAAACGTGCAAATCTCCAATTAAAGTGTAGCACTTCATTTAGAACGATATCCCAATTAATGGGATAGGAAAGGACAGGATAGGGTTGCTCTTACAGGGATCAGAAGCTGCCTATGATTTGGCTTCTTCCAGAAGCTTCCTTCTTCAACTGTTATTAACATTTCCATGTTTCCCACATTTTGTATTGTAAACTGTTTTCTTGTCTGTAGCAACATCTACTGCACGTCTGTCCGTCCTGGGTGAGGGATCCCACCTCTGTTGCTCACCCTGAGGTTTCTCAGATTTTTCCCTGTTAAAAGGGTTTTCTATGGAGTTTTTCCTCAGTCGATGTGAGGGTCTAAGGGCAGAGGATGTTATTATGATGCCATGTGAAGCCCTTTGAGACAAACTGTTTGTGAAAACGGGCTCTACAAATAAAATTGCCTTGCCTTGCCTTCGATGGACGTTTTCTTGTGCGCTGATACTTCCCACAAGCTTAACAGATAAACAGTTATAAAAACTGTTAGCTACGGATGTTTCTGCTGCTGCTAAATGAACATGTGTAACAGAGTTAAAAATACACCTTATTAATTTTTATTTCCTAGTTGTGTTGTGAATTTTATCTTATTGAGTTTCCTTACCATTATTTTATTGTTTCCTGTGCACATCGCCTCTTCTGTACCTTATGAGATCCCGTAGCTATCCTGAGTTTCGGCAGACCCTCCCCTCTTTTCCTTACTTTGTTGTTTAGCACTGCTGAGGGTAAGCGCGTGGGAAAATGCTATTGTGCAATTTTACTGTTTTCGGGGGAAATTAAACCATTTATGTTGCAGCCCTTACCATTAATAGTTCTTACATTACTTTTCTTTTTTGTGTTATTTTGACCGTTAATTTAAGCGTTATGGCTGTTTTGAATAAAAAAATTGTCTTGGCGCGAACTGTTTAACGGCAAGCTGCCTTGTGTCGCGTGACCAACGTATATTGACAGCCATTTCCTTGTGGAAATGCTGTGTTTTGTGCATTCAGGCTAGGAGCAGATGTGGAGAAGAGGCCAGAAGACATTTACTGTATTAGAAATGTGACTTCTGTAGGCATGTGGTTTCTTTTTGTACGTAATTTTCGTTGCCTCTGTAGTCACCCACTCCTCAGGCACCTTTTTATTTTGGCCACAAGGTGGCATAGTTTTCTGTTTTTGGTACACTTTTTTTATGGTTTAATGTTCGCTTTAGAGAACGATGTATTTTGTTATGATAATTGAGTTAAATAAGGTAAACGAAAAAAATGTGTTTTCCTGCAAGTTTTAAAAACTCCAATTGAGAGCACTTTGTTGTTTTGCACTGCTGAGGGCTAGGAGCACGTGTGGAGAAGAGGCCAGAAGACATTTAATGTATTAAAATTGTGTCTTCTGCAGGAGTAAATAAATCCTGGATGACTACTCCATGAGTCATTCTTCCATACACCTGACCATATCTGTTACACTGGTGCCGTGACCCCTTGGATCTTCAGATCAGCTTGATGCTCATCGCCGTGGATGCTGTGCTGCCGTCCTGATCTACATCTCAAGATTGTTTAGTGGCCAGGTTAATAGGAGACTAATAATGGGGGAATAATGCTTTAAATTTTGTGTCATCAGTGGGTTGACAATTTTTGGTTACTGTAGTGTGTGAGTGTGTATATATATATTTTCTCTTCTTCTAATTGACCAATTTTTCTGCTCCATCTTGTTTCTGTACAAGACACAACGCAAGTACGTCTGTTAATTGGAAGCAACTGCTAAGATAACTTATGGATAGATTTGTTAGCCCTATGTTGCCAAAAGGAAGGGGTGTTTTGCTCAGTGATATTGCTGACAGTAGGGGTGTGGGGCATTCAAAGTGCACATTTGATGATTGTGCGGTACAGGGTTAGGTCAGAACCCAAGTTGTACTCCAGTTAGTGGGTTCATGAGGGACGGTCGCCACACTTGCACACCTGATAGTGACGATGCCATTCACCACCTCACGGACATGGTAGGGCAGTTGGGCGCTCAAATTGGTGAATCCATTGTTGCACAGCTAATGTCAGCTGGTGTTGAACATGACTAGTGACAACCAGACTACTGTCACCAGGAACACACACTGTGATGTCACAAAGCATGTCCCCCCACATGTGACTGTCCACAGTAAGTCTAATAAAGAACTCCAAGCATTCAGGGGTGACACCACTGGCAAATACTCAGTCCAGGACTGGATTGACATGACTAAGACTCATCTCAGAAAGCAGGAGATTTCTGTGCATGAACAAGCAGATGAAATTATGTGCCATCTAATGGGCAAGGCCAGAGATGTCTTGAAGAGTGCCTTACATGCTGATGCAGCACATGATGTTAAGCAGAAACCTGAACTGATATACAATGTCCTTCTCCACTATTTCAGTCATGCTCCCTCCTGTCTCCCTCTCGCAGACTCCTATGCTACTCTGCCCAAACAGAGAAACCCAGTCAACTACTGGATAAGACTGAGCAAGGCAGCAGATGCAGCTCTTGAGGGCTTGCACAGACAAGGAAAGCAGATGGAGAACATGAATGATGAAGTGGCTCTCATGTTCGTCAAACACTGCCCCAACCAAGAGCTGTCCTGCATCCGTAAGTGTAAGCCAATTCATGAGTGGACTTCACGTGATGTTCAGCAGAGGATTGATGATGATCAGAGAGAGTTGAGGGCCAGTGGGAGGACCACTGGTGTTGCATGGCTTAAAAGCCACATCACCACTCTCACCTCTGAACAACCCAGTCCAGCATCAGCAAACCTGGCAGTGTCTGAACAGTGTCATACTCCATGTCCCTTGCCTTCCCCTCTCCAAGCCCAGCACCATGTGTGTCATCCCCCTTGCCCCCCTCCATCAGCTGCCCCAGTTCAAGGTGATTCCCACCATGCTCAAAGTCATTCCCCTTTACCAGCTGTGGCACCAAATCTCCAGCGGTCAGAGGAAAGACTTCTCACTTGTATGGTTGACATGTTTCAAGAGATGATGGAGAAAATGCAGCAGCGCAACACTCCTCCAGCTCGAGGTGGGACATTCCAGCGTGCCAGTCGTGAAAGACGTCCCAGAGAGGCATTTTGTAAAGTTTGTAATGATTCAAGCCACACCACCATTTCACATTGCATGTCCGGGAGGCTGTGTTTTGCCTGCCTGGCCCCTGGCTACACCAGACTGAATTGCCCCATCTATAACTCCTCCCAATCCCAGTCTGAGGGAAACTAACTGACTTGTATTTGGAGGGAGGCAGTACAGGTCTCACCACAAACTCCCAAACTGATGACATGGCTGGTGCTGAAAGAGTTTATACATCTGTGAGAGACTCATGTAAAGACTTTATAGTTGTTTACCAGAATATTCACAGAGTTGGCAGCAGTGACAGCCTTTTCTACACATCTCTGGCCATGGGTGGAGCAGTGAAGATGGGCAGCATGTTGTCAGTGGTTCAATGACCTGCAGTATCAGTGAAAGAGCTGAGATGAAAATGAGAGAGACTGGAGTGATAACTGACCAAAAACGGATAGATGTGAACGTAATCCTTGTTGGATGTGGTGGACTTCGTGTTAAGCCGAAGTGTGCTTTTAACCTGGAGATGGAGCTGTATGGCTGTAAGATGTTGGTTCCCGCACCAGTTGTCCCAGGACAGCATGATTACTTGATACTAGGGACCAATGTCATGAAACATATCTTGCATCAGTCTAAGCTATGTGAGTCCTACTGGGATACAGTATTGGGCCACTGCCCAGCTGCAGACACAGAAATTGAACATTTTCTGTCTATGCTGTCTGGTCTGAGCCCTTGGAAAGGTGAGGATGTCCCTGACAAGGTTGGTACAGTCAGATGTAACTTAGTTACCTGTCTTGAGCCTGGCCATGAATATCTCATCTGGGGAAACTATCCAAAAACACTGCCTTTTCCCCAGGCAGCACCGTCATGACCGAACCCACTTAGTCCCGCTCAGCTCCCAGGGGTGTTTTGGTCTCCAAGATTGTCACTCCACTGTGGGGAGACAGATGGGTCCCAATAAAGCTCATCAATGCATCTGACGAGCCTGTGCTGTTAAGGCGCAATGCAAAGCTGGCTGATCTTTACTCTTGTGTAGCACTTGAGGACATGAATGTTGCTGAGCACTCAGAGGTTCCCCTGGTTAGCTGCACCCAATCAGCTGTGCCACCTACTGCTGATGTAAACTCTGCCACAGATGAGCTCAGATCAGTCTGGCTCATCAGATCAGTCGGGCTCAGTACTGTGGACATCAAGTCGTGAAGTGTCAGCAGACTATAAGAGGAGGATGGCCGACCTCATTTTGCAGTGTGAGGATGTCTTCTCACGCCATCATCTTGACTGTGGTGAGGCGAAGGGTTTTGTACACCTCATACACCTGTCAGAAAACAGACCATTCACACTTCCGAACAGGAGAGTGCCCCCTAGCCAGTATCAAAAGCTGCGTCAGGTACTGAGTGAGATGGAGGAAAAGGGAAATCATAAGATCAACCAGTGAATATGCATCACCATTGGTGCATGTGTGGAAAAAAAAATGGAGAGCTCCACATCTGTATGGACTGAAGCTGGTTGAACAAAAGAACTCTGAAGGATGCTCATCCCCTTCCTCACCAGGCAGATTGTTTGGCCGCGCTGGGAGGCAACTGCCTCTTCAGTACAATGGATTTGACTTCAGGATTTTACAACATGCCACTTCATGAGGATGACAGGAAGTACACTGCCTTTACCACTCCCATGGGCTTGTATGAGTATAACCATATATCGCAGTGTTTATGCAATAGCCCTGGTAGCTTTATGCGCGTGATGACCAGCATTTTTGGAGACCAAAACTATCTGAGTCTGCTGTGCTATGTGGATGATCTGTTGGTGTTTGCACCTGATGAGGAGGCTGCCTTACAACGCCTGGAGATGGTGTTTGGCGGGCTGCGTGGCCATAACCTGAAGTTAGCCCCCAAAAAGTGCTTCTTCCTCAGGAGGTCAGTGAAGTTTCTTGGTCACATAATAGATGAGAACAGTGTTTCAACAGACCCAAGTAAAGTTGAGAGCATCACAAATATGACAAGCGCCGTCCTCATGGAGTCTGATGGTGTGACCCCATCCCAGAAACGGATAAGATCCTTTTTAGGTAGGATAAATTACTATCAGCACTTCGTGCCCAGATATTCTGCCATTGCCAAGCCGCTCTTTAACCTGTTGAAGGGCAGGAAAAGAACAGGCAAGCGACACAAAAACACACTGTCAAGCAGGAAGGTGTGTGTGTCTGACTGGACGCCAGAGCAGGAACAGGCTTTCTAAAACCTGAAGGCTTCACTGGTCCGTGGCGTCGTCTTGGCTCATCCTGATTTCACCCGACCCTTTCTACTGTTGACTGATGCCTTCATGGATGGCATAGGTGCTGTGCTCTCTCAAATCCAAGAAGGTGACACTAGAGCCAGGCCCATTGCTTTCACCAGCAAGTCATTATCTCAGTCCCAGAAGAAGTCATCGGTTTGAATTTTTGGCCTTGAAATGGTCAGTCTGTGACAAATTCAGCCACTGGCTGAAAGGCCAGAAATCCACAGTCTGGACGGACAGTAACTCGTTGCCTCACATCCTGACAAAGCCAAAGCTAGACTGTTGTGAGCAACACTGGGTAGCCAAATTGGCGAGTTATGACTTTGATATCAAGTACGTTCCGGGTCAGCAGAACGTTGTAGCTGATGCTCTGAGCCGTGTGCCATTTGTCAAGGAGAGCGTTGGTCATAGACTGCTTGCAGAACCTCATACAAGTCTTCTTGCTGAGGTCATACATATGTCGAGTGCTTGTGTCCAAAATTCCTTCCGATCATCCAGTGGTCGCAAGGAGCCCTCTCCAGTGAGGAACACTGCCCCGTCCACATGCAGGCCACTTTACATGCACACGCAGTCTGTTGCAATGGAGGATGTGTCTGCTGTACTTCAGTCACACACCGAGTGGGATGCTGGTCCGAGTGCTTGTGCTGTTGAAGTGTTGCACCATGTACCTCAGTTGATTCCACCTGGACAAGACACCTTACTGTACCTGCCTACACCAAAATGGAGCTCCATGATAAGCAGCTTGAGGATAGAACACTCTCTCGTGTGCTGTTCTATGTTGAGAGACATCGGAGACCTTCTAGAAGAAAAAGATTTATGAGCCTATCTCTGTCACAAGATACCTGAGGCGCTGGGACAAGCTCACTGTGAGCAATGGTGTGCTGTACAGGATTTCAAGGAACCCGAAAACCAACATGTTGTCCCTGACTCGCTTAAGAGTGAGGTTCTGCGAGGTGTTCATGAAGGAGCTGGACATCAAGCTTATTTTGTCATGACTGTTTTGTTAAAAATTGTCTTGGCGCGAACTGTTTAACGGCAAGCTGCCTTGTGTCGCGTGACCAACGTATATTGACAGCCATTTCCTTGTGGAAATGCTGTGTTTTATGCATTCAGGCTAGGAGCAGATGTGGAGAAGAGGCCAGAAGACATTTAATGTATTGAAACTGTGTCTTCTGCTGGAGTAAATAAATCCTGGATAACCACTCCATGAGTCATTCTTCCATACACCTGACCATATCTGTTACACATGCTCATCACAGGAGTGACGCTAATGTTAGCTTGCTGCTACCGTTTTTCATTTCCATGCTTGTAGCTTTTCTGCATCAGTGTCTAATGATGATTAGCTCTCAGTATTGCCAGGCCTTAGCATTTACACTTAGATATCAAAGAGACAGTCGCCATAAATATATAATTAGGTTTGTAAATGGTGGTAAAAATTGAGTTTGCTAACCGGCAGACCGACATGGCACTATGTGATCTGAGTATTTTCTCTTTTTCAAACACAGTTAACAGGAATATTCACGTACACTTTTATCATACAAGACAACTGTGAACGACTGAACATTCCTCTTCTGCTGCAGCAGTAGTTTGTCTACTACACCAGTGCTGCTGACCAGGAAACGCAGAACTCCATGACTGTAATGTCCCTTCAAGCGCAATACTGGGGGAGATCAGGTGGTAAATGACCTCAGGTTGGGGTGGCGATGGTGGTGATGTTGACTTACCAGCTCATTGCACATTTGAGCTTTGCACAAACAATAAATCTGCTTATTACAGCAGGTTAATGATTTTTTTTTGGAAGATTACAGGAGATTCTTCTAAAAGATACAAAAAAAAGTTGTCATCTTGTAGTTTGTGCTCCTCTGCTGTGGCAATGTCACTGCGTTTGGTTTCTCTTGCATCTTCTATTTTCCTGCATTGCTGTTGACTCTGATCCGTCTGTCAGAGCTTTATGCGTCTTCACTATTTCTGTCTCTCATCAGCTTTGCTGCCCTATTCCAAGAATTCACTTGCCACCTCTTTCATGCCTTGGTTAAATATTTATGCAGCTCCTCAGGATTCACACCTCTAGATCCCAGTGACATTAGAGCGGCAGGTGGCAAAGCGGCTTTTCATTAATTACAAACATCTCCCGAGGCAGACATGAACCCCCATCTGACACACACACACACACACACACACACACACACACACACACACACACACACACACAGTCAAATTGTTCACTTATCACAAAGTCTTACTCTTAACTTTTAATTTTGTTAAATTGAGACATATATATTTCATACCAGCACAACAAAACAGCTTAAATTGAATTATAGAGGTGGCAAAAGACAAAACAGACATACTCTCTGCAGCCTACGCAGACACAGATGTGGATAAAGTGTGACATTTTGCCATCTCAGAGTTTATTCTGTCGGTACCAAGTGTGTTGAATAGCTCCATATAGTCAGCTGTGTAACTTTTGTATTTTTTTTTCCAACGTGAAAAGTTGTTTTGGAACTACACATTTCCCTCAGTGAGTTACAGCCATTATTTAGCATATTGTGCTGGGTTTTATTTAACAGACAATGAGGCTATAGCTCAATTGCAGTGCTGCATATATATTTTGACTGATAAAACTTTTGAGAGCATAATAAAAGCATAATAGTAAAGTATGACATGCCACAAGAATATGGAGAAGCCAACATGCTGATATATGGAGGACCGCCATCACGCGCACACTTGTAAAATGTAAACACAAACACAGACAGAGCTACGATCTTCAGGGGGACTGGCAGCGATTGATCATTCCTATCCATCCTCTAGGCCATTACCTTAACAACTGGATGCACACCAAACCTAACCAAAATCCAATTCTTACCGGAAAATTTACAGCCATTGTGAACACTTATCAGAGGTGACCTGCACCCTCCCAGTGTGGCTGCTGAGGTCTCCCCAGGCTCCTCATCGACCAGGACTTTTCCACTGGGCGAAAAATGTCAGTAACTTTTGGCTTTTAATCTCCAGTGAGAAGGGGTTTAATCTGTAGTCCATCCTGGGTAAAACGACCCTACAGGAGACTAGATGTTAACGCAAAACTTGGGTGAACGTAACGTAACATATGAGAAGCTGCTGGAACACTGCAGTCAACGATGTGGAGGCCTCCGCTGGTAACTTCCTTCGTCATTTTTGGCTCTAAATACGACCAGTCTGCTTTTAAGCAGCATTTTTGTCATTTTAGGTTGTCACAGTAAAAATTTGGGGATGCGTTTATGACATTGAACTTTATCTTGCAGGAAAAAAAATGAAAAAAACATACACACAAATAAACAACAGAAAGGCAACTTGTCACCTCATGGTGGGAAAAGGGTCAACCTGCTTTTTTTTTTGGTAGGTTTGGTGATGATTTAAAGATGAAAAGGGGTATTTGCCATCTCCTTTGACTATTGTTTTTTCTTCTCTGTATTCCTGAAACAAATGAGTACAACTTGCTCGCCTGCCATTGTGCAGACAGTCCATCTGAAGCTAATTCACTGAAGCCAATCCAGGAGCTGTAAGTTTTATCAGCTTGCAGAAACAGCGGCATTCACATTGCCTCTGACAGTGGAGAGGACATGCTTCGATCCTAAACGTTTCCACTTATTTAAAGAACTAGGAAATCATGCCAATATGTTTTCAACTGAAGGGTAAAAAACACATGTTAAGAGTTTTCGATATGTGCCTCTGCCTTTGATTACAACCTTCTTAATCTTAATGCATTTTAAGTAGGAAAAAAAAAAACCAAAAACCCATCACTGACACTTGCTGGCATGATTACGCTTGGCACTTTAATTGCACCCACTCAGAGAAGGCTGCCAGGCCGGGAGAGTAGATAATGGAGAAATCAGTCAGCCATCCCTCTGCTAACTCTAAAGAAGGTATAGAAGCTGGAAAACAAGTGAAAGACAGATGCATAAAGACTGTCAAGAAGCGTGAGGTGATGGACTGTCAGTGACGTTCACCATCACAGAGGAAACGTCAAAGGATGGAAGCTACCAGTGAGGAAGATGTAATCAACAAGTCACAGACTGATTTTGATGATGGGTCTGTTATCGTCCTCTCACGTGCCAGAGCTGCCTCCCTCCCTGCTGTCCTCTCTTCTCGTTCTCTGTCTTTCTTTCACCAAGTCTTGCTTTTAAAACCCTTGATGGAACTCCATTTTTTAATGCATTAAAACGGGGGGACAAATGTTATCGTCACATTAATGCTACTGGCGCTCTTGCTCTCATTTCCATAATATGTATTTTTTTTTCTTTTGCTCCAGTCAAAGATGTAGCTTTTAGCATTTATAATTAATCACACAGTTATTTGAATGTTAAATGTTGTCATTACTCTTCTATTGAGTTTACCATGGCGATATTGTCACGCTGTCTAGCTGTAGGAAGTTTAAGCGTGTTATTTAACCATCATAATATTTAACTCTACTCAGGTCTCGCCTAGATTTTAATGGGACATCCTGGTTAGACAAAGTACATATGTATCTGAAGAGTTCTGATTCTTTACCCCTCCATGTCAGTTCCATCATAAACCCTGAATATAGATGATGTATCAGTGGACTGCCTTTTGACAGGGATGGGCACATCAGCACCCTTCAACAAGACACAGCAGCAACGTCGTTTCTGTTCAGCTTTGGTTGGAGTACGGAGGGTCAACAACCTCAATGGTCCTTCGAAATAAACAAAACAGCACATTCAACCGTGCTTTATTGTTATCCAACTGTGAAGCGCTGCCTCGTATGTAAACAAATGCATCGAATTTTTTTCGCTATCGACTGATTTGCAGCAATTACACAGTGACTAACGTCCACTTGTTGCGTGAGTCACTCGCTCAAAGTGTCTGGAGTTGATGACTGTTACGTTGCTGTGAACAAAGAACAACCCAGCTGGAACAAAAACACTTCAAAACGCAGGTAATGTAATGTATTCCAAGAGTCTTCACATGTCAGCTTCGATTATGATGGCGCACACGGGTGGCCAAAGAGTGTTGCAGAATAATGTTCACTTTTCAAACGACGGATGAAATAAAGAAAGTGATTCATATCTTACATGGATTCTTTTTCAGTGTCATCACAAAGGATGAACTGGCTCATGAATCGATAGGGCTGTCTTTGGATCTTTAGATTATTGTGTGTGTTTGATGAGTTCCACACGTACGACCACGCCTCAGTACACATCAGCATGTGTCTCATAACGGGAGCCCGAATGATGCAGGACATTTGGGGGTAAGAAAATTTGAATGGGTTTATATCGTCTGCATTATATACATTCATATTTTATTTTTGGGTGGAATTATCCCTCAAACATAAAGATATGGAAGGGAGGCAGGATATGTTACGGTTCCAAAATGTCTAAAATCACATCAGTGATCAATAAACTTCCATCCATCCATTATCTATACCGCTTATCCATGAACGGTGGTGGTGTGTGTGAGTGTGTGTGTGTGTGTGTGTGTGGGGGGGGGGGGGGCATTGGGTGAGAGGCGGGGTTCACACTGGATGGGTTGCAAGTCAATAACCTTTATTGAAGATTTAATAATCATGAATTATATACATCTTTTTTCTGAATTATGAAAATAAATATCTTGTTTTTTTCTTGTGCAATATCCAAATTCCAAGGGGTGGGAAATGTTCATTCTAAATGAAGCATCGCAGAGCTGAAGAGATATCCCAGCCTAAAAAAAATGGGATTCGGACTTTTCAGCTGCAGACTGCAACAAAAATGTTGAAATTTTACCATGTTCCTCAGTTAGAACATGAACAATGACACTATAAAGATCTCTTAAAATAATCCTAATGAGATATTTTTCGAAATTGAGCATATATATTTGTACACATCTGAAACAAGCCACACAGGTTATCAGTCAGGCTCCGATTGTAAAGCTTCACTTCACTGCATCCCAAAATATGGTGATTTGTAAGTCGCCTGTGCCAATTTCTGATGATGTTTTTGCCAGCATTGATGTAAGAGAGGCTGTTAACAGTGTCTGACGACAGTCTGAAGAAACACACAAACAGATGCACAACAAGAGCTGCTACATCTCCCCTGGTTCATTAACACGTTCCACATCTGTTGAGCATTGTTATCAGTTGTGTGTTTTTAGGCATCCTATGTGTGTGTGTGTGTGTGTGTGTTACAGCAAAGGGGTGTCAAACGTGTGACTAAAACTGAGCAGTGACTACACGAGTATCTGACTTTAACAAGCGAGACAGATCAAAATCCCTCCATCGGTAGACTTTTAATGTTTAATCACCTCAATGGAGCACTTTCACACCTGCAGTTTCTAGAGCCACAGCTGATTCCTTTTACCCCTTTAATATACAGATACTTCCTCCCAGTGCGTTTTCAACAATAACCTCATCATAAGCCTGGAGAAGTAATCAAAATGAAATAATATCTTCTTCTCTCCCAGACTGCGGGCTCAGCTGAGCTTACAGAATTGACTATCAAACACATTTCCAGCCCATTTAGCTGCTAAGCTGTTATCAATGCTATTGACCGCACCAGGAAGTTCCAGTGAAACCATAAACCAGTGTTTACTGAAGGATGGCAGAACCACAGAAATACAAGCTTGCTGATAAATCGCACGTCGAGGTGCGGTGATTGGCTTGGCATTATGAGGGTCAGAGTTCAGGTAAATAATCAATATTTATAACTTTAATTTCAGTCGGTATGAGAAGGACCATCAACAATCTGGGAGCAATATGGAAATGCGGAATCAAACTCCATTTTATCGCCTAGCTGCACATTAAACATGTCTCCTACCTTTGCAGATTTTTGTCTCTGGAAAGCGAATGAAAATTAAAAGCGTCCTTGAACATGAAAAGAATGGATTGTGGAAGCATAATGACGTTTAATTAAAATATTTCTGCCTTAAGGAAATTACAGCAATAATGCAGATCATTAATAAAAACCCATTTCAAGGTAAATTTGTTTTCCCGTCAGAAACAGATCAAACATCTGCTGATAATAGGCAAATGTTGATGCAACTCTTTTCATGCACAGTTTCATTTTGAGCATCAAAAACTGAGTGGAAGCACCAAAACCTCAAAGAAATCTCTAAACATCATAAAAGAGTTTTAACCCTTGCGGGAGAAGGTGTATTTATAAAACATAAATGGGAGTAAGTGCATTGGAAATATTTCCAGCGAATAAATGATCACACACCTCAATCATGTGATCTTCACACCACAGCTACCAGAACACTTGTAATCCAGAGCCCTGGCTCACCACTGTTAGAATCCCAGTCCGGTTGACTGGGGCTCTTTCACCTCCTACCCCTAACACCCTCATTCTCTGTAACGGACGACACCCGCCGCCTACTGCTCGTCTCGCGGCGTCAACTCCTAACATTTGCACAACAGTGGTGGACAGACACACACACACACACACATTCATGTATGTTTTTTTTTTTAGGGGCCAAACTTCTTAAAGTTCTGTTAAAATTTGTGATGCATTTGGATTGACCACCAAGTAAAGGTGACATACGTCACGGCCAAACAATTGCATCACCCTTCCACATACCGCACAAATGGTGGCATACAGTGCGTACGTCAAATTAGAAAAACTGAACAAATGGAATTGAGAATGCCAACTCAGAAGACTTCTTTGGTGTTCCTGTTCTCCTGTTCTATGCTTGTGATGAACTCCAGTGTGTCAATAGATGGGGAAGTCTGGGTATCTTCTTTCACCATCTCTTGGTGATTGATTCCAGCAAATTGACATTTAAATTAAAACCTCACGTAGATAAGACGCAGAAACTGTTGGCGTTTTTTTTTCGTGTGTGTAAATATCATCCACCCATCCATCCATCCATCCATCCATCCATCCAGGTGACTGAAGTTTTCATTGTAGCAAGATTCATTACAGCAGGAACAATCTGGTCACTTTAAATTCCTCATTATACAAAGAAAAGTCTCTTGAGTGCTAAGCGTGTATTGGTGTGTGTCGTCCCTTTGCCTACTTTGTGGTCTCCCTCTTTGCTTATTAGATGAGGAGATTCGCAGTGGATTCTTCCCCTCCGTGACTCCATCAACCCTTCCTGACACCTTCGGCCGCTCATCTCAGGGATACACTTTTCCTCATCTTTGTAAATGTGCACTCTTCAAAGCAATCATCGCCTGCTGCTTAAAAGGATTAGAGGGGTTGGAATTATGCAATTTTCTAGCCTGTTCATGGTTAAATAAATGGATAAAAAAAAAAATTAAAAATCATTAAACATCATTGCTGATGGTTGAGGCCTTAGGGCTCCTGAGGCAATTCAAGTCCTTGGTCACGTACTGTATGTCCAATTTCCAGCTCCTGCATCAGCTTTGGAGCACAAATGAGAAGAGATTCATCTTTTTACTGTGAACAAAATCAAGGGAGGTGCATCCGGAGCAGGTACGCTCTCTGTGATAAAAGAAGCTCCTCCAACCAGCATTATTTAGCTTTGATCACGGTTAATTTGGGTGAGAATAAGCAGGGTGCCCAGGTCGTCTTCCCCTTTGGTGAGGACTGCATTGGTTAGATATTCTTCCTCGTCCAAACCACCTTCTCCCTATCGCGACCTCATTCACAGGTTTCCATTAACCATCCTCCGGCACTAGTGCCATCATCACCTGCGTCTTCTCTCCTGATATTGTCTCTCTCCTCCTCCAGTGCTGCTAGAGTTGCTCCACATCAGTAAGAATGGCTTCTCTGGCTGTTACAGGATTTCTTCTCATTAAAAATCGGATAAATAGTTGAGTTCTTAAATGCCCCCCCCAAAAAACCAAAACATCTCAGCTTCAAGTTATCTTAAAATCAGGCATGAAATTGTGCAGTTGCGTGATTCATAGCCCCCACCCCCACATACATATTAAGTACGCCCAAAAATAACATCAAGAGGAAAGTGAAATCTGAATCAATAGGGGTGTCTGTTACACGTGAAACTACCTCTGCTGTGCTTAAAAATGGAATTGTGATTTTCGGTTGCAGCAGTGAGGTGCGAAACGTATAGACAGATGTGTGACACCCAGGGGTCAGAGTGTAAATGGGAACACGAGGAGTGGTCTCTGTGGAGAGAAGGAGAGGAGGTCATGAGAGCGAAGGGGGGGGGGGTGTGTTAGCATGGTGGCTTAACAAGAAACATGTAAAGTGAGCTGTTGAGTTGGCGTGTTCTCCCGCGCTCCCCTCCCCTGTGTACCTCTACGACTTCCTCTTCTTAGGGGTCCTCAAGCACCACCAAACCTCATCTTAACACCTTTAAATACATATATCTGTTGCATGTAATGCCCTACTTTTTACAGGTGAAGCGGCGTAAGATAGAGGCATATTAAAAACATAAATTGGAAAGTTATTAAATAAATCTGCTGAATGTTCAGCTAGAAAACACTGGGTCATCATTCCTGTGTCTTAAAAAGTGTCTCATTATATTTCCACGGTGTTTTAAAGCGTGTTAGCTGATGCGGTTAGCTGGAACTTATCAGCTAACGTTCATTCTCTGAGCCAGTATGGACGCGAACTTTCAAGCTGACAAGGTAACTGACGCTCTTTACCGTTTTGAAGTAACTAGCGTGTTTCTGAGAGAATTGGACTTTATGATATTTCACAGTAAATTTATGGACAGTGAATTGAAGCGGGGAACAAATCCTTTCTTTATCTCTTAAGTGTAATACTTTTGCAAACACTCCAAATATTTTGTGTTGTAAATTTTGTTACTGAGTGACGAGTAATTCCGTAAACGTGCCACTTCACATGCGCGCTCACTCAAAATATCCAATACGGGAAAATGAAGTGTTATTCAGTTACAAATAATTCTCATTAATCATTAGGGGTTCAGCTTCCAGGGACGCTGTGCTGAATAGACCTTATAGAAAATGGCTGAAGGAGGATAATAGAAAAATGTTCCAAGACACAGGTTATTTTATATTCACGTCCCATTGTGAACTTTTATGCGTTTTTTTATTAAAACAACCTTCTGAAGAATTGTACAAAAATAAATCTCCCGATGGCAGTTTGAATCTAGAGGAGAAAAAAAAATCTGTTTTTCTTTTCTTGATACAATAACAGACCTCATTCCAGCTTCAGTCTGATATGAGAAGTTTATTTCCTCTCACATTCACTCCTGCTGCTTGCTATTCAGAACTGCTCACCCACTGTAGCCCGAACACTCACTATAGCAATGCGGCAGTGCAAATGTAAATCATTAAGATAAAGGTCATGTGTACAATGCCGACTATAAACTGGGTGTGATGAATTATTATGCCAAGTGTGATGCATGTCTCTTAAAAGTGTCAGCAACATTTTATGGATCACTCCTAGATAGAGTGCTTGGCGTAAACATTTGAAGGCAGCAGGTCGTGTTGTGATATCTAATCCATCCTCAGCTCTACGCTCTGTGGTAACTACGTACAAAGTTATCTGTCCATCCATTGTCAGGGGCAAAATCATCCGTGACTAACTCAATGGACAACATTTGTGGCACACCTCCCGTGTCAGCAGGAGTTTTGTTCCCACCGCAGGGAGGGCCAGTCTCTGAGGTCAAGGATGGTCATGCATTTAAATCAGATGAGGTCTGACTTGCATGATCACACACTTAAGGTGCCGACTGGCACATGAGAGAGTAAACCAAACTGAACAAAACCAGGTGATGAAGAAGATTTTTTGGGGGATTCATTTAACACTGTTTTGATACACTCCACTGTTCGTAATCTGAGTAAGATATTAATTTTACAATGATACTGGCACCTCTCAGGGTGACATGGGCACCCTGAGAGTACAGTAGTAAGTCCATGGAGTATCTGATTGAACCCATGTGGAGCAATTAGAATTGACAGGAAGAAGGTGCGTTGATGACATTTCTACCATTAGACCATAAAGATACCATCCATCTTCTACAGCTTACCTTGTTAAGGGTCATGGGGGCTGGAGCCTATCCTAGCAGCTTTCGGGTGAGAGGCGGGGTTCACCTTGGACAGGTCGCCAGTCCATGGCAGGGCCAACACATAGAGACAGACAACCGTTCACACTCACAGTCACACCTACAGTCAATTTAGAGTATCAATCAGCCTCATCCTCTCTTGATGTCTTTGGACTGTGGGAGGAAGCTGGAGTACCAGAGAGAACCCACATAGGCACAGGGAGAACATGCAGACTGAACAGAAAGACCCTGTGCTGGAGCCGGGACTCAAACCTGGAACCTTCTTGCTGTGAGGCAACAGTGCTGACCACTGCACCACCCTCAAGACACAAACATAGAAACTAGAACATTGGTAAATTCTAGATTTGATATGAAAGAGAGATGAACATTCCTGCTCTGTCCCTCCAGTCTAACTGAAGAGGGCTTTATACAACCACATCCATGAATATCTTTCACCGGACAAGACTACGTGACCACACCATAAATTTTGAACCATGGACTGCCGCCTGCAAGCTCCAAGTCACAGACTTCACCTGAACCAAACGTAATATTTCCAGGAAGGAGAAAGCACCTGACATGGAACGACTCATGTAGCAAGGTGATATAAGAAAAGAGCTGGGAGCTGTTGGGCCCTGTAGCTCATGCTCAGCAATTACATGCTGAATTTGTCAGGTTTACTGTTAACACCTTCTACCGTGTTAGCATTTACCAAACAATGCTAAACATAAAATGCAGCTGTAGATGGGAATGCTACTATTTTCTACTGGTATTTAAACCAAATGATTGATGCGAGGGACAATGTTGTGGAATCACTAAAGCGAGTAGAACTTATTCTGGTGAAAAATCACCTTCACACAACGTCAGGCAAAAGTGCTGACCCATCAGCCAACAGCCTGCCCTTTTCGCCATACCTAAAGTCTAAAAAAAGCCTGAAGTTTAATGATCCAACCACACAGAAATGACCCAAGATCTGCCCCTGATTCTATCCAGCAGCAATGTTATCCTGGGGTTTTAGTAGGGAGGTGAAATCTCTGGTTGCATAAGTGTTCTGACACAGAAGACGTGACTGACAGCTGGAGGCTGCTTCCACTGAAGGTGCGAAGAGCTGCTCTTCTCCCAACCGCTTTGACGTCACCAGAGGGATTGAAGGATTACTCTTCTCCTGCCTGCCATCGTGATTTTTTTTGGAGGATTGTGAAGAAGAAACACAGGAAAAAAAAGTGGTTGTTCCCGCCGTATCGGAAATTTTAGTAATGCATGTTGGAGTGCGGTTCTCTGCCTATTATTCCTTTATTCTTATTTTCTGAACTGCATATCTTTTTTATTTTATTTTAGAAACTCTTGAAGAAATTGCAATTGAACTTTTAACCCCGATGTTAGCGGAAACAGAATCTCCTCCCAGACTGACAATATTGTTTTGCAGTAAATAACATTCGGGACTCATTAAGTTTGCAGCCAAGATAAATTCACTCAGCTTCCCTGTATTGCTGGGGTTCAGATAAAAGTGAGAACACATATACAATTCCAGGCTAAAACATTTAAAAGAATAAACAATCCATTATTCTTAGTAAGAATAGCAAAAATACCAAATAGCGCGCTGTGAAGGAAAGCGGCAGGGGAGAAAAAAAAAAGAGTATGATGATAGAAAATTAGTTCTGAGATAGAATAGCTGAAATATAGATGGGGCAGTATAACTCGCCCCGGGTTTAGCACCCCGGACAGCACCCAGCATAATCCATAACAGTTCCCTGCACACCTGTGGAAAGTGCAAGTATGTCTCATACATTAAAGGAATAAAATATCTGTACCATAGAGCTCCATGGAGGCCATGTTCCTTTATTACAGAGAACATTGGCAGAGTAGATTAATTTTAAGTATTACCCCACTCGCACCATCCTGGTTCTGTAAATATGCAACAGAGCAGAAACGTGTTGGAACCTGTAGCTGAAAATAGTCCAGGAAAAAACAAATACTCGTGTTTAAAGACACACATGTACTGAAGCGTGCAAATATTACACTTTGTTCAAAATAGGTCGAATTGCTGCGACTCCTTCACCATTTAATAATGAGGACATTCTCGGTAGATCTGCATCTTCATATGGAGAAATATTTCTACCGCAGCACATCGCACTGACAAGACTGATGAGGTTTGAAAGTAGTTGGAAGTTTTGGGTCGTACTCATATTTGAATCAGTCTCGTCTGGAGTCTGATAGTCATTACTTAGGCAAAAGTGTCCTGCTCAATGATGAACCGACCCAACGCAGTCTGCCTTTTTAATCAGTGGAGGTGACGTGACTCTGGTGGTGCGTGTCCTGCAGTACCACAGCTTGCTACAAAGCCAAGCTTGGAGGAGGTTAATGGGGGCTTCTCTATAGAAAGTCCAGCAGAACCGCTTTGGTAGAGCTGAAAGAGGAGACCAGAGCTCTCTTTCACATTAAAAGGCATGAACCCGACTCAGTATCCCTTGGAGGTGATACAGGTACAAGTGACAAGACAGCTAAGTGATATAAGGTGATTGTATATGTCAGAGGGCAGAGATACATGGAGGAACTAAGAGGAGGACAAGTCCTGGGGTCTTGCCAGGGTCATGTCATTTCTATGCGTTTGTGTGGGACCTTTCACTGAGCAAATCCATATTTCATTCAAACAATAACCAACAAGCTGGAGCGTACAAAAACCCACAAGGGATCCTTTTCTACCAGAGAGAGAGAGCAAAAAAACCCACATTTGTCCTCCCTATATACACTACTACTACTATACACACTGTATATGTGGAGTGTAGATATACATTTCACTTCAGATGCCACACAATCAAGAAAAGAATAAAGACATCCAGTCAATCCCAACTCCTCCGTTACCATGGCAACCAATCTTACTGCCTTATAAGTCAGGGTTGGTAAGCATCTTTACCAATAAATGACCAATCCACACCTTTGAGTATTGAGTGTAACATTTGTCATGATTATGTATTCTCTCTCTCAAACTAAACAAGGTCCAAAATTCACCGGCATATACTGAACTAAACTGAATGACTGACAACAACAGTATCACCCAAGAAGAATCAACGGATATTCCACAAATATTCAGGTATTTTTGAAGCAAATTTCCATGACTTTGCCAGGTCACCCCGTATAAAGCTTTACATTTAATCTACAATTTAAGTCAAACTTCAACAAAAAAAATCCAACACGAATTAGGCAGATGGCGACATGCTTTCATCCTTTTGCAGACAGAGCAGCTGAGGTCTTTTGTACGAGGCTGCAAGCACCAAGTAACATAGGCAGAGTCTCCATTTATGAGCCACTCGGGAGCCGTAGAGGTGAAATCACATCCATTACACCTGAACTGGCCTGCAGTATATATGCCATTACTATAATTGCAGCACACCATCATATGGAATAGGTTATTATCCCTATTAGTACCACATAGCAATTATCAGGCGGATTGACATAAAAATAGATGATGTGCTCTGCTTAGGTCCATGTAACACCCAGCAATATAATTACTGTTATCATGAAAATGAACATGCACTTTGATTGATATGTCAGTATAAATATAAAGGAGAGCAGCAGCAGTAATGTGTTTGTATAAAAGATTGCCGACTGCCGTTAGAGATGAAGATGAGAGGCAGGACAACAGATCATTACTCAACATGAAGAAAGAACAGGATTAAACCCGTCTTCATCTAAATCAGCCCAGAATGTCTAGTCTGTGTAAACGTAGCAGTTTGGACACTTTTTAATTGTTGATAAAGGATAAAACCAGTTCCAGCAATATTTAAAGTGAGTCGGAGAATTTTTTCAGCAAACGTGTGCCAATCCCTCACATGACCTTGATCTGTTTTAATCTGAGGAGGTTAGCACAAAGCAGCTCGATCAGTGACATGAATCGGTTCGGTCAGAATGTTAGGGCCCTTTCGCACCTGCCGACTTTTTGACTTTTCATTTTGATCCGAACCAAATTTATGAGATGAGGGACGAGAGGATATAAACGTTACTGTCCCTGACGGGAAACCTGTCTCTGGCCCGTAGTACACAGCTGCATCTGCATACATACATGACAACCTAGAACAGCACACAACGCTGGGCAAAGAAATACAGCAGCAGGCTCATAAATAACAGTGTCGAGTGCATAAGTGCATCCGAGCTCTGACCAAGATCCCGGCAGAACAAACCGTACCATGGCCCTCCTGATAAAAAAAAAAGAAAAAAAGGCGGGACTCTGAACCAAATACAGGATGTGAACCAACACACATTAATTTAATTGGCTCAGACGTGTGGATGATGATGGAGAGAGATGATGAGGAGGGAGAGAAGTTAGGAGCAGCAGGAGGAGGAAGAAGAGGAGGAGGAAAGGGCAGACTCACACTCCAGGTGCATAGACGGGAGTAAAGAGGCAATAAACCTTATGCTGTATTAAGACAGTTTTATGGGACACCATAGGTCCTTTTCACAAGGAAATTGAAGGTGTGCCTACAATCTCAGGAGTGGATGGTGAGTCGCTTGATAATTTGAAGTCGCGTGGGGGGCAAAATACGACATCACGCACACACCTGGTCTTTAAAGACGTGCCTGGGGAAACCTGGCAGCCCTTTTACTCAACCAAAGTGACAGTGTGAAAGCAAACTGGAACGGATTAGAGATGTGCATTTGTTGCACCATCCTCCCCGAAGCGCCTGCAGTCCACTGAGCTGTATATGTGACGTTAGACGAAAGCAGCAATATTTACCGCCATCTTTGGGTCGCTTTGTTGTCTTTGACTAAAGCACATTTGGAGAGCACAAACCACCATGGTGAACCCTAACCCATTACCCTAACCCAAGACTGGATGGTGCAGGAGAGGATGCACTTAATATACATCATGTTGCCGTACATCACCAGATGACAGTGCTGTGTAATTTTAATATACAACCACTATTTGTTACATCAGGCTTAGTTCCCGTGACCACTAGGTGGCGATATGCCTTGAATTCAGGGCAGGACTCTTGCAAACATGTGACATTTGGAAAACATCTGACCATGAGGAGTCAAGTTACAGACAGTTTTTGGCTCTGTGCTAAATTATAAAGTTGGCCGTCTTAACATACTCTTCAGTCTTCACAGTGACCCACTGCTGAGATCTTCAGGTGTTTCTGACCAAATTTCAGATGGATCTAGTGAGGTTTAATAAATTTGTGCGGAATTGTATGGATTCTCCCTCGGTCCATGCAACATTCACAGGTTTCACGAAATTCTTGTCAGTCCTTTCATCATCTGCTAACAGACGACATTCCTCCTCGGCTGAGGTAACAATTTCAGATCTATTTGGGACCGATCAGCTCTGATGTTTACTCTCCTGACAGGAAAGGCATTGCCATTAATAATCCATTTAAAGGAATTAGAGATCTTGCCATCAAATCCAATTCCGATCGAGTTATATTTGATTCAGTGTTGTATTTGAGGTCTAACAAGGCACCAGTGTAGCTCTGTAATCCATGGGAACATGTTAAGACGAGTACAATAAACAAGAGGGGTGGCGGTTGGGGGGGGGGGGGGTTGTGGTGGTGGTGGTGGTGGTGGTGTGGGGGGGTGCGTCTCGCTGCAGCTTTGAAGTGGAAACCGGATGAAATCCCCATACGAAGCAATTGCCTCTCTTTCCCACCAACTAAAGGGGATCAGAGCTTTCTTTTCCTAAAAATAACGATCTCTCTCTGCGCCTGTGTGTCCTCGATTTTGAAAACAAACATCAAACAATGCAACAAACTTTCCCAAACAAATATATTCTTTAAGAGATCTGCGCAGTTGGATGAAATAATACAATTGTATGTTTTATCTGTGTGCATGTGTGTTTGATGTGCGTGTTCATACTGTAATTAGCGGAACTATGAAGGTCTGTTTTATTACTGAACCGTTTAACATTTAACAGAAGAAAAAAAAAAATCATGCAGTGGAGAATTGGAGCTCCAAGCACAGTCATGAAATTATTCATGTCGCACAGCTCTCCAATTAAATAATAAGTCACTCCAACGTAAGAGCACACCAAGTAATCAAGTTTTTTCCCCTCTCTACTAGTCATAAAGGCAGCGGGCAACCATAACTGATGAAGGTCTCTGCTTTGCTTGGATAGAATGTAAGTGGAGACACAGTAAATCACCTGCTCATCCACCCACAGACTCCTCCAACCCACACGTCTGCTATTATACACAAACACCCCCACAAAGGGTTTAAAGCATCCAGATATTGCACGTAAACTTGACAAGAGACAACTTTTAAACTGTACTTGGAATTAAGTTCATATTTTAGTTGACTATATGTGTAGAGTTTTTTTGTGTTTGTCCTCCCAGTCAGTGGAGATGGTCCTTCGACGCTTGAAGGAAAGTGCCCAGGTACGTTTAGATGAAATATTCCAGAAGGTACCCCGGGAAAGTAGTTCTGGCAGTGCGTCAAATTCTAAAATGAAAACATGTCATAATTTTAAATTGTCTAATCATAACAAGCATTATGCAAGAGAGAGAAGAGAAGAGAATATTTAAGGGCTTGACTGAGGTATGCTCACACTTCCCACTGGCTCTAATTCACTGGGCTAAGCTAACAGGCAGGCATTTGGCCTCTGAAGGTCTCAGCTCTCTAATACAGAGGAGAGAGGGGCATTTATCTTCCTGTCGGGCTCTGAGGACGATGGACAGTAAACATCTTTCACAAAAAAAGTTGGCATGTTTCTTTAAGATTGACAGCTCTCATTAATAACCAAACCTGAAATCTCAATAAATAACAGATTGCAATCAACCTACAGGCCGATACCCGTCTGACATTAGTTAAAAAAAAGAAAAAACAATAGAAATAGGGGTTAATGGTAATAAACACATGTCACAAAGAAACAGCTCAGACAAGACTTACTATCTTGAAAGTACTGATAAAGCAAATACCGAGAGCCGCTAGTGTAGCTGACCCTGAGCACGAGGTCAGTGGAGAGCTGGAGGCAGTGAGTGTCTCTCCCTGCTGCCCCTGGGTCTCTCACTCACTTTCATGGTGAGACAGACAACTGATCGCTACCACACACACACACACACACACACACACACACGCACACACACAAAAGGTGGATGATGGAAGCTTTTTTCTTGGTTACCCGCATGGGACCATTAAACTGGCACATGAGAGAAACCAGGAGCCTTTAATCTAAAGCATGTCAAACTAATTTAAGAAATCAATATCCTGTCTTTTAACACAGGAAACGTTCACCGCTGCAGGGGCACATGAAGACAAGGAAGATTTGTTTGCCCTTGTTGTACAGGGAGAAAAAAGAAACGAGGTGGCGTATGTGCGTGACGTGCCCAGTTCATTTGTTTGAACTCACCCTAAAGTCGATGCCAACAGTGGAGATGAAGCTGCCAGCAAGGAAAGCTCCATCTTTGAAACGGACCAACAGACAGGTTTTACCCACACCGGAGTCCCCGACCAGCATCACCTGCACAGGAAACAAGGTGTCAGGAAATAAATGCGTGAGACATAAAACCTCCCCGAGTTATGACACGCACACACACACACAGGCACACACACACGCAGGCACACACACACACACACACACACACACACACACATGCGCGCACACACACACACACACACACACACACACACACACACACACACACAAACATGCTGAAGAAAATGTTCATATGTTTATATCAATGTCAGACTAAATGAGTTCAATGCTTTGCCAGCGAAGACGGTTTATGTTAATGAGCCTGCAACTGCTTCCTGTAACAAAAGCGAGGAGGCAAGAGATAAGAAGCAGGCGAGCAGGTGAAGAAAAGGAAGATTTATTATCAAGAAACAACAAACATGGCGGAAGAAAAACAAGAATTGCGGAAGGAGCTGAGTGGATAAGAAAACAAGAGTAACAGCGTTTGGCCTGAAGGCAACTGATTAACTAAGGAAGCGCAGGTGATTGCAGCAAAATAAGGAGGGACACAATGACAGGAAGTAGAAAGAAGAGACAATTATATTTCAAAATAAAACAGGAACTGACAACAGGATTTGACCAAAAAGGTAAAGGGTGTAAACTACAAGACACACTAGGGAAAACAATGAAAATACCTGAATGGAATATACCAACTTTGCTTAGGACATTCATTTTTTTGTGCATCGTTTTTAGAGGCACTCAGGCTCTTCACTGGTTTATCCAGCAGTGCAATGTTATGTCGGATTAAATAACAATAGGGCTTTTGAGGTGCTGCCTCGAATTACTGCGCCCAGTCAGAAAAGTAGTTCCAGGTATGTATCTTACTCTAAAATAAAGGATTTTGAGAGGTAGCGTTCATTGCAGCTAAGCTAAGGGTCTGGAGCTCCTTACGGCACACAGAGAGGAGAGAAAGGTATCTGTCTCTTTCTCTGGCTCTGAAAGTATTAGACAACAAGGGCATTTCCAGAAAGGGTGCTGCGTCCCTAAAAGTGTCCAACAGAGTAAATCAACAGTTCTACAGTAAGTGTGTGACTGGATGCATTCCCCGTCTGTGTTGATTAACACACACTTGTGTTTCACCCTTGTGTTGTGCATTTCTTTTCTTCAGATAAAGTCTACTAGTTTCAGGTTAGCTAAGGGACTGTGGGCCGTAGACCATGGAAATCAAAAGTGCCTCCTGGGTACACGGATGACAGCAGGGAGAAGATGAAAGACAGAGGAGGAAGAATGAAAGGATGTGACTGAGTTGCTGAACAGAGGCAATAATGTGTCTGGGAATATCACCCTGTTTCCCCCCTAAAATACCTCCGCGATAAATCTGAGCAGCTGTTTATTTGCTCCTATAAATTCCTCTCCTCAGCCTCATCTGTCAGACAGGTCTGCATAATCCAAATGGGAGCTAATGGAGCGCAGGTAGGAAGGGAGGAACGAGAATTTAAATGTACCTTTAGTTGTTCATAAATAAAATCCAATCCTCACTGGATCAAAGGAATGAGGTGTAACGTTCTGTAGGTTATTGAATCCAGAAGGAAGTGGGAACAGCCTTTTTCTTAAATTGTCAATTTATTTGGTTGCAAAAGTGAAAACGGGAGACATATTTACTCTTTCCTTTGCAGGGTGAATTGTTTTAAACACACCCATCATGCACTCTGCTTCAAAAACAGGCTGTAGGTGGCACACGTCCCTTGAAACTACAAGCTGGTGGGTGTGTGTTGTAGTGAAGTGACGCTTCTTTACTCACACTCCCCGTAAAGCGCACTAAAAAAAGAGGCTTATAGCGCGGACGCTTGTGTGTGTGTGTGTCTGCTGAGATAAACATGCGTCAACCAGTTGCACGAGATGTGTGTGTGTGTGTGTGTGTGTGTGTCGGCTGATTGTCTGGCAGCAGTGTGCGCCTCTCCGGGTTATCGATCGTCTATTGACACAGCTGGTGTCAGGGGTTTGCTGCTGTTTCATGAATAGAGGTGATTGTAAAATAGAACAGAACGAACCTGAACAGGAAAACAACAGTTGCAAATAAATAAAGAAATAAAAGTACAAACAGATTTAATTTTTGTTGATCATATTTTTTTTTGTTATTTTAATTGGAAAACGATATCTGACGGTATGACTTTACGGTTTCTCCCTCCCTCTCTCTCTCTCTCTCTCTCTCTCTCTCTCTGTTTGTGTGTGTGTGTGTGTGTGTGTGTGTGTGTGTGTGTGTGTGTATCAATTGAACTTGTGATTACCAGGAGGTGTATGAAAACATCATGTACTTACCTTGAAAGCGATGTCATAGAACTCGCTGCTGTTACTGATGGAGGGTCTGCTCGGATGAACCACGCCGTTCATCTGAACAATACCCGGGCTGCTCCACACAGCTTTCCCGGTGGTCCCTTTACCAGCGGGGCTGCTTGTGGCTTTGCCTTTGCCAGCCTTCTTGCGAGACATTTCCAAAAATTTAAGGGCAGTGAATTCAATCAACACCTTCTTCGAATCCGCAATACAAGGTTGCGCGGAAAAGTTGCAGCAACAAAGAACTCAAATCAACCGTTTTGTTTTGCTTTTTTTTTTGTTCTTCAGCTGCGGGTTAAACGCATGTTCTTCGGTACGTTTCTACTTAAAGTAGGAGTGAAACAGTCCAGAAATCCAAATAAATGCTTCAACGGTTGTTCAGTCGCTTCCTGGCTCTTGTAGATTTGCTCTGTTCAGGACAACAACCTCAGAGCTGCGCGATGTAGCAGCAGGAAATGTGGCAGAAAACTCCACCTTGAGCGCAAAAGAAGCAGGACACAGGGGCGCTGCACTTTGCACTGCGCAAAGGCACAGTTACACGGTGTGTTGGAGAAAAATAAGGAAAAAAGAAAAACCAAAATAGCTATATCACCTTCCCGTTCACTTCTTCGATTGATATTTCGGCTTTATTTTGGACATTCATTCAGAGATTCAAAATCCGAATCACTGACATTGATTTGTCCACAAGGAGCGCTTCAGATGGCACATGACGCTGTCCGTGGTCCTGAAAAAAAAATCCTGAATAAAATTTTCCCAAATAATTCCTGTTTACATAAATATGTTTCTCTCCACACGAAAGTGATTCATTAACCCTGATGACATTCTAACTTAAGCATGTATACGCTGGAGGTCAGGAAGAATACAGAACAAATCAAATCTTGAAATAATATTCGAATACCTCAATTAATCATTCAATCAAATACATTAAAAATCTCTTTCTATTCGTTCAACGACGCATTTATCTGTTCATCTGAGCACTTTCACATGAGGTGGAGGAAACGATACACGTCATATCTGTCAGCCACCTGTTGATCTACAAAATAATGGAGATGTAATTTCAATAATTCAACACAAGAGGGCAACACAAGATTATACATGATAGAAAGTCAGATCACGCTTGAAGATCACACAAAGTTTAAGTGGCTTCCAATTTGAAGTATGGACGACGAACTATATTTCTAGAAAAATACACCAGATTTCTAATGAAATGATGGCATTGGTAAGAGTGCAGGATTAGGAGAGAAACCCTCTGTGTTTTGTGGCCGCAGTATTAAAGGCAAGTTCAACAATAGAAAATGAAGGAATATGTTTTATAAAATCACATAATAGGAACTAAATCATGCAGCAGACATTTAGGCTCTTCCAGTTCCTCCATTTAAGATGTCTGTAATCAAAACAAACCGGTTGAAGTCACTGGCCTATCTGGGACTCGTACCCACGTCGGTTAGAACCAGAAATATACGTCTGTCCTTAACATGGAGAATGTCACTCTGTAACTGGCTGCGCATATTGTCTACATTTACGACAATGAACAGCAGCATATTCTGATTACACTCTGATCCTCTGCGGCCAGTAATGAGATGCTTTTGTTCCCCCCCCCCCCCTCTCTAATCTAGTTTCTTATGCAATATGGAAATTATGTATAATACAACCGTCTGTCTGTTCAAATGCCAGGCTGTCCGGGCTGATTACAACATGCTCAAAGATCATATCCCACAGACCTTATGTGATCCCGCCAACAGGAGACTGAAGTGTTCTAGTGTTACATCTGACCTCTACGATGTGCAGCATGAATAATACCAGGCTAAACTCTCAAGGAGGCAGTTTTCTTTACTATGTAAGTTGAACAGATTGAAAATTAATCTAGTCAGAGCTTTAATATTCAACAGAACTAACAGTATATAGGTTGAAAGTCCCTTGGACGGAATCTTGAAGGATTTGGCAAAGGATTAGTCGCTAGATTTCAACTGATCCCACTGTGGTAAATATTCATAACCTTTGATGTTAAATTAAATTTTTAGCATCATAACTTTAAAGCATGCGCTCTTCCATTTCAGTTTTCCAGCAGCCAAAGCACTGGTGTTAAATGTACATTAGTGGGAACATTTTGTGCGTGGCCTTTCTGTGGAACCTCGAGTTACGAGTTTGGTTTGAAACACACAAACAGATACAGCTTCTCGTTCCTGAACCTGCTATCTGTCAGCATTTTTTTCTGTTATTCCACTAATGTCGTAGCGGGTCTAGAGCGTCCTTAGCTTTAAGCAATACAACCCTTAAATTCCACCAAACCCTGTGCACAACCCCCTCTTGACAGCTGAGATTTGTTCTGCCCCAAAGGCAGCTGTCTGCTGGGGCAACAGCTGGGCATTTTGGAGGGAAGAGGCGACTTGGATAGAGAGGGTGGCTGGAATCCGTCCGTGGGTTTCAGAAAAATTAACAGCCTTGTCAAGATGAGTTAAATATGCCTTGTGAGTGTTCTGTACATTGCTAGGTTGTACTTACGTACCACATGCTTATGTGTGTGTGTGTGTGTGTGTGTGTCTGCCAACATATATAGCTCATAACAACATCTATGAATAGAAATTGTGGAGGCAACTGAAAGAAATGCACTTATTGTTGGCCAAAAGTAAGCGATTAAATTAAAAGGTCTTTCTTTGCATGAAATTGGCCAAAATGACAGGAATCTTTCCTATTTGGAAGAATCATCATCATCTTAGACGTGCTATTTCCAAGAGTCGAAACAGAAAAGCGCAAGTGAGTGTAGCCTCAATGTTGGTCAGGTGCTTAGAAAAATATTGGAGGCAGACGGAGGGTGTGTGTGAGTGAAAGTTGTCAATGTCAGCAGCCAGTGCAGTAAGGTCATAACACCTTCAGGGTCGCATCACTCTGCAGGCGCACCCAAAGCCCAGGCATTTGTCAGTTTACCCAGGGTCAGGTGCCCAGAACGTGGTCTGGGTGGCGTGCAGCAGCCTGGCCAGTCGCTCAAACAAAGCCCCGGCAACTGTTGATGTGTTAGCCGCCCCCCCGCCCTCTCTTTCGCTCACTCACTCGCTCAGCTGCCCACAGTCCAAATGTTGTAAGGAGGGGCGGGGGCATCCTGCAGCCTGCACCCCTGTTTGTCAGGCCTTGGCGAGAACAACCATCAGTGGACTGGTACTGCCTGGCACGTATTCGCTCCCTGAGGCCTCTTAAATGAGAGAAACATTGTGTGTGTGTGTGTGTGTGTGTATGTGTGTGTGTGTGTGTGTGTGTGTGTGTGTGTGTATGTGTGTGTGTGTGTGTTGGGGAGAGAAGGAAAGGCTGCTGGTTATATGAGGAAGAAATGGCTTTCTTTGGTGGATGACTGTTTATTGTGGGCTCTGTAAATCTAATTTAGATGAAGTTAAATAGAGCAAAAAGTCCCAGAGTGTGTATGCCACTGTTTCTACTGGAACTACATTTTCCTCTGATATTTACAGCTGAGTTTCGATACTTTTGAAAAAATGACACAAACTCTTAATATTGCAGATTTTTAAAATTCATTGTATGTATAAACCGCCCGTTTTCTCTGCTTTGGACTTTTTTTTCAAGCAATTCCACTTCCTGTCTCCGCTATTCTTCTATATTTATTAAATGAGAGGCTAAAAACTGCAGTAGTTGTCAACAAAAGAACACAACAGAAACAAAATCTCAGTTTCTCCTTATGAAAAAAAATACAAAAAAGAAAAAAACCCTCAAGAAAGTCTGCTTTTCATTTTTTTCTGTTGTAAACAATAACATGAAAACACGCTATCAAATTGAATATGGACCAAACTGGAAAACACATTTTGATAGAAGTTGGTTATCAGATCCCTCCAAGCGACTTTGATATTCTTAAATTCATCAATCAGTCAGATTTTACCGATAGAGCCCAAAATTACAAATCACAATTTGCCTCGAGGGGCTTTACAATCTTTAAACAGTCCAACATCCTCTGTTGTTCGCAGGTCAATTCCATAATCCTGATTATGGAATTTCCTACATTTTATACTTCAACACTCATACAGCACAAAAAGAAAATACCATCCATGCCAAAAGTTACTTGAAAAAATTCAAACGTGCCATCAGTGAATGGTTGCTCCCAACCTCCTGGAATTAAACTATGCGTGTGCAACCTCTTATCACATTTTGCAGACACGAGCTGTGTGCTAATCAAATGTTACTACTTGTTTTTTTTTAGGAGACCAAGGGAATTAAAACAAATCAATATTTACCAAGAGTAGACAAAAATAGAATAAGCTTTTAATGGAATTTGTCCCCCCCCCCCCCTTTTCAACTTCTCACGACTCCTCAGGTTAAACTCGTGACCTCATCCAGAGGTCTCGACCCTTATTACAGAGCGTTCTTTTTTCCTCAGGCACGTTTGAGAACATCCCTGCTGCTGCTGCTGCTGCTGCTGCTATGTTCCAATGCTGTCATTTTCATTTTTGCTTTGCTATCAGGTTTTAATGGTTTTTTTTGTCCCACTTCTTCCGAATTCACAAATATCACAATCAATATTTCTATGTTCCTTCTTTTAATGCGGTTGCCAGCGCTACATAGTACCTCTATAAACAGTACTTTAGCTCACACAAGCAGCAGCAAAAAAAAACAAAAAAAAAACAGAGAAATGAGACTTTGTGAAAACAATGTGTTCTGGTGGCTGGCCATTGCCTTGGCATGATTATTTCACTCCCATTTGCCATATTTTAATGTGCAAAGCCAACCAAGCCAAGCCCTTACTTCAAATCTGTCATCATACAAAATGTTCAATTCTCTTTCCTCTATGTTGTAAAAAAAGGTGACACCGGTAATTATTGCCTTTCCAAAGACGTCATCACGGCATCTCAGTGTCACACTTGCAATTTCCACCTCAGTTTTAATACTGTTTTCACAGTCGAGGCGATTTTTGAATTTTTTTTTCTTTCAATTTTAATGTCACTGTAACCCAGCAGGGGGTCTGTATTAGTAAGGCCTCAGAGAGCTGTAGCAGGGTTTAATCTAAAGTGTTGAAAATAATACATGCCCAACCCTCCCTGGACCCTTTAAAATCGCCAGACGTAAGAGTCTGAGTACCCGAATGGAAAAACTCTATGAGGGCAATAATCACCACCAAGTGCCCAATTTTCCTCAATATCTGCTTCTTATGTCAGTCTCCTTTTTTATTTGAATATACGGCATTTGCCTTACATTTATTCTGCTTCTACGAACTGATTTAAGTCATTTTTTTCTGCTCCGCAAGCAAATGTGTCAATTTGTCATCGTATGATTGGATGCACTGAAAATTGATGGGTGTGTTATCCAAGGCCTTGACCATAAATCCTCACTAATCCAGGGTGTTTCCTGAAAGCGTCAGTGTCACTGGATTCTGTTGCTGTGGTGATCAGATTTATGACCTCACACATGGTGTTGCTATCAGACAGGAAACATTTGGCGATGTACTGTAAGTTCACTGACTCCTCATTCTTGCAGAACAAGTACGGGAGCGATTTCACACACTGATGACGAAGATTCAGTGGCCAAAAACATTAAGTCTGTCCACAAGATGGATCCAGTTGGAGTGTAAGGGGGCATAAAGGAGAGAAAAAGCAGAGATTCACAACAAGGCCTGCCTAAATTGCCTACTGCCGTCTCAGTCCTCTCCCTGTTCTCAGATGCAGAACAGATTGACTTTAAGGTGGCCGTAATTTTTCACAGCTTAATGGAGGCCAAAATAAAACATGACTCACTGTCCACTTTTCTCTATTATGCTGCCGGAGCAGAGGTGCATTTCTACACTCAGCTGGAACCACCGCAATAAAAAGACAATGACACAGGTACACACAGACACACACACAGACAGACACACACACACACACACACACACACACAAACAAAATCTGCAGCAGAGAGTGGGCACACCAACTGGAGAAAGCCATGGTGAGCGGGAAAAGGTGTGAGCAGGAAAAGTGGTGTGTGTGGGTGAGTGTGAATATGCAAGTGTATGTGTGTGTATGTGTATTTGTAGAGTTTTTGCAGTTGTGACAGCTGGGATGAAGGAGTGGAGGCGGCGTGTGTGATAGGAGGAGGTGCCAACAGAGCAAGTGTCTCTTTATTTTCATCACAAACACACACACACACACACACACACACACACACACACACACACACACAAACACACACACACACACAAATGTGTGCATATATGTTCATGAACAGTGTGTACACCTGTGTTTGTGGAGGATAATCTTGAGGTTCTCTATGTACAGAGCAGCGTGATCTTGTTTGATGAGAGTACAATATGGAGCACTGATGCAACGTACACAATATTTAAATTAGTCTCATGTTCACTGGATATGGATCCAGTAATGCTGCTGTACATGTTGCTGTAGGGTCAACGCATCCAAATCAAAACAGCTAAAATATCTCACTTACTGTTACTTTATTTCCATAGATAGTTTCCATTTTTAACAGCATTACGTAGCCTTTGCAGAGCGACAGCAGCCTCACACTTCAGGGCTGATGACAGTTGAAATTGAGCGAATTAGGCAACTCAGTCCGACACTTTGTCACCGTCCTGGTAAACAAGAACTAAAATAAAATTCAATCTTCATCCTATTAAATTTAAAGACTATCAAAGAAGAACTGACAACTTTACAGGACTTTACATTTCTCCTCCATCCAGCAGAGTGTTATTTTTGCCTTTGTGCTCACTATGATGATACCACCTCGATCGTGTGTAACTTCCTTTTCAAATACCAAAGGGACACCTACGGAACATTTGCAGTACTCACGGCGCGCTTCAGGAACGACTGAAGCAAATGCAGTCTGTGTTTAAGTAAATCGACCCCCATCCACATTTCTAAGACCTCAAAAGGACCGACTTTATACAATTTCTGTCGAGGATGCTTGAAAATATTTAGTTGCAGCCGAACTAACCAAACGAAATCCACTCTTTATAACATCATATAAATGTACTAACTGTCAATATTGGCACCCATAAGAAGTGTGTGATGCTAGCAGCTAATGCTACACGACACAGTGTTGTAGCAAGGGCAGTGGCATCAGTGTGTACCCTGTCTGTGTATCCACTTAACATCAGGCATCCAAGTAGGATTCAATGCAAAGCATAAAAATTAAGAGAAACTTCTGTTAATTTGCAGTTAAATTCTGTCATTACACCAAACGGTAAATAATCTGGATACATCATAATTGTCGACTTTTCTCTCCCACACTGACGAGTTCAGTATACTAAAACATGTAACATTGTTGCCGTGGAAACCAGAGGGGATGTAAAGGTCAGGATAAATGAACACGAAGCGTAAATCAGGGATAATTGGATAAAAAAAGCCTTTGACATGCCGAGATTTGAACGGAAGCACGAGAGCCAGTGCAAACAAGGTAGGAAGAACAAAAAGTAGAGTAGTAGAAGACACGCAGTCGTGAAGCGCGCTGATGCAGAGCAGGGAGTTTACTTTGCCTTTCTCTCACAGGCATGACATAAACGGAAATGTCCGTGAAATGAGGGATTTGAAGCAAACTCCCTGCTCGGCATAAATGTGCCTGAAAGAACTCTAGTTTGGGTCATAAGCAGATGTCACTGCCAGAAGCTGAGCCGACCTGTATTATAAGTTGCAGTTTCTTTATTTACAGCCTTTATACATTCACAGCAAAGCAGTGAGTGTTGCTTACAGTCTGACAGCACATTTTCTTTGCCTCTATAAGCCGCCAGCTCTGAAAAAAACAACCAAGCAACACCAGAGGTTTGGATTCTTTACTTCAAAACTTCTGTGCTACATTTCGCTAAGAGAGATCAAGTACCCCCCCCCCTTCCTTTAATGGATTAGATTTGAAGACACAGATTGGTGAAATCTGATGTTTTTAATTCATATCCTGAATCTGAAGTCGGTTAAACGTCAGCCCCAGAGCTGTTGAGCATGTAGTCAGGAAGCAGATTTATCATATTCACTAACTGTAATCCATATTTAAAACCCCAAAACACACAAACATGTATCATTGTTCAAAGAGGGCAGCACCCTAAAGCCCTCAATTAGCCCGCTGCCCCTGGTCACTCTGACCAAACTAGCATCATCATGATGTCGCCTCTCTCTTTCCTCCATCTTGTTTACTTCCTCCATCAACATGCTCTTCTTTTTCTTCCATACTGATGATTCTGAACAAGCTCCTGGTGTTGTTAAGGAATGTTAGGCACTCCTGGCACACTATCTAACCCTGTCAATCCTATACACACACATCTGAGGTGCTGAGGTCAAAAATGTTCCTCCCTCACACTTTAATTTGTCATTATTATTATTATTTTTTTATTTGCCACTGAACCTCACACTGGAACCCCATTAAGACTGATGTTTGTTGGATTATTGCAAAAATATAATTTTGGAACATTTTTATTTTGAAAGCTACTGACTATGATGAGGCTAATTATACCTCATATTCATTAAGTGGTACTTGCAAAATCTGTTCACAGGGACATTTATGAATCACCACAAATAACTGTATAAGTTTAAAGATAGAATTGTGTTTTGAACAGCAGCCCCATTTTATTGCTCAAGAGGCAGAAACCTTAAAGACATTCAGGAACTCAAAGTGCAAAATTCTGTCTGTCCACATTCACGGCGGAGGCTGCAATACAAGGTGTACAGTGCCGGTGTTCTGCTCAAGGACACTTCATCCGTCTGTGGGATCAAACCAGCAACTTTTAGATTTACCAGGCAGCTTCTCTACCTCCTGAATCATGCTGCCCTGACATGTCTTCTTGTAATTTGACAGAACAGACCCAGGGGTTTCTCATGTGTAGGCTATTTGCACTAAGGTATCTGCTTACTTTACATGCGATTGTGTATGTTGGTTTGGTGGGTGAGGTCACTCCATCGCTGCTGCAGTAATGAGCCATAGCAGCCTCTGCAGAGGCAATGATGAGGTCATTCAGCAGGCAGGATTAAGGCCGTGACAACTGGCGCTGTGGCCACTGCCAGTGCTGACTGGGGCAGTTGTGCAGTGGGCACGGCGCTACAGTCCCGGCTCTGCACCAGCATTACTCCACTGTTGTTTTTTCATTAGCTCGGTACTGGCTCGGGGCACCGTGCAGCTTGCCAGGCCCACAGCATGAACCCACAGTTGTTGCAGGGCTTTTGGGCCTTCTCACTCTGCTGCTTTCCCTCTTGGTCTCTGTCTGTGGTCACACACTGCGACCACAGTCTTTCTCGGGGAATAAAGGATCGGGTTACGTACCAAACACACTCGTTAACTCAATTATGCAAGCCTCGAACACTTTGATGTGTAGCGATAACTTCGGGATTATTGAGGGGACAGATGCCGTCTGACCACAGCGGAGCTTTGTTGCTACATGCCTCTGCTACGGCTGGTGAAAGATGGACAAAATAGACTGGTGAGGGTCCGGAGAAGGCCCATTTATAACCTGATAGGGTTGAAGGACAGGGACAGTCCAGAAGATATCAAAGCACTGATGAAAGCTTTGTGTCTGATATTTGGCATGTGAAACACAAACCTACTTGTAATGGATGAAACAGATCCAAAATCACTTTAGCTATAACATCTGTTTAATTCATAAAGGAGTAGCAGGAAGTGCTATGTGCGGCTCTATATTAGGTGATTTCAGCATCCATTTTCAATTTTCTGCACTTTGAATTCTCCTTCTCTTGCGAAATGACGAAAGTGCATATAACACAGCAGCAAGTCCTTCATTGGTTTCCCACTTATTTTTCAGTGGAGCTTGGACATAAACCTAAAACCATTAGCTGCACCACTGAGACCAATTAGTAAAAATGCGGCCATACAAACCCTCCTTTGCTTTTACAACTTTTTACCCTCCCTCCCACCCCCTCCTTTTTTTTTTTCTCTCTCTACGACTGTGGCAGACTGAGCTGTAGTTTTAGTGCGCCTGTTGTGGGTTGCTGATAAGTAATTTTTTTCATTATGAGTGTTTTTGAGGCATCTGCAGAAATGCTGTTTCATCAAATATCCATGTCTCTCCGTCTCACATGAGCTCCAGATGCACAACTACTCACTTGATCTTGATTTCTGAAGTTTTTGGGCTTGGAAAAGTCAGTTTGAAAACCTTTAAGTTATGCATTTATTGCAGATTTTCCACACACATGCTGCCTCAGCTATTAAGGAACACGATTATACATGAACTTTACAATTTCCTCTTGACAGTAAGCCTTCTCTCCCACTAGGTGGCAATACTGCTGCAAACTGACATCACAGTGGCAGCAGACACCTGTGGGATCACGTCTCACTTCACACTTTCTCCCTGTCGGCATTTGGTTTCCCATTTTAAGGACACAGGGGAGATTAAGAAGGAATTAAAAGAAAAAAAATTATATCCACTTTTGCGGAATCATTCAGGTGACTTTCAAAATCAAAAACTGGTTCATAAAGCTACCATCCACACAGAACATGCAGTCTTAAGTCTATATCAAAGTAATCTGTAAAGAGCTGTGTATCAGAATCATTTAGTGTGGAATCACTCCAAGTGCCAAATGAAAGCTGCTCATGTTCTATCCATTTCTTCCTTTAATAAAAAGGTAAAATCATCACAAATATTTTATGCTACATTTTGAATGGATGAAAACACTGTAATAATAGAATATGAAAAAAATTGTAAATCTGTTCAAGGGACAGCGATTATCTAGAATACGTGTAGAACACTGACCTCATTTTGAATGTTAATAATGTGGAATACTACTTGATACTGCTTCCTTGATATAAAAGGTGATTGTTTCACAGGCAATAATTAAATGAATAGAATTAAACCGAAGAAAAAATCGAGCAGTTCTCTTTCACTCCTCATACATATACTTCGAAAATAAAATACACTGTGATTCTTGACATTGGCACATTTTGCAGCAGTTTTTATTTATTTAATAACTATCATTCAATTTGGTTAAAATGTTGCACTTTCCACAGTAAAATAAATATTTGGCAAGTTGCCTCAGGTTCTTGCGGCAAGGCTTTTCAGCATCAAACTGAGCAGATCAACGTACAAATATTTCTCGAACTGCCATTAGATGTGCTAAATCTTCAGTTAGCGTGATTTAAATTGCATTGGTTAGAAACGGCGGATTCAATTACTGCGTGATACTCAATATTCAGAGACCCAGACCGCAGTGCAGAGCAACGATGAACCACCTGCTCAGCCTACCTCCAAAGACGCTTGTGATCGTGTTCCATATTTATGCTCACATCACTGAGACGGAAAAACACGGATAAGCTTTAAAACCTCTAGGGGAGGTAATGTTTTTATCCTCATTGCTCACAACAACCAATGACAAGAAAGGGTGTTCATGACCTTCCTAAACTACAGCCAAAGGAAAAACAAAAACAGTGTTGTTTGTGAGGTCTCGTACTCTGTCTGCCTGGAAGTCCCCTTCTCCTTCCTAACTATCACCAAATGGCGTCCTGTAATTCACAATGTGCATGTGCATCATTTGAGAGCAGACTAAACCCAGAAGCCTGACCTCGGGATTCACCACCACATGAAATGAGTATCATTCTTAATGTTAATGTATGGTCAACGAAGCAACAAAAACACAAATAAACCAACCAGAAATAAATAAATGCAGACTGGAATAAATGAAGGGGTCTCGTTTGCCCCCCTTGAGTCTTATCAATGTGGGTGCTGAGAAAAAAGATGTAGAGAAAGGGAATGGAGGAGAAGAGAGAGCACGGGGAGAGATGAGCCTGGAATCAATAATCTGTTTTTTCTTGTTGAGCTGAGAAGAGGAGAGAGGGAGTGCGGCGCCTGAGGACAACAGACCGCATCCTTCCTTCCTGCAAGGCAACGTGGGGACAGGAAGGGCCACCAGGGGAGGTCACTTGGCTTGCAACCTACTTCCTGTCAGGGTCACCAGGGATCAGGGGGATAAGTACATCCGGGTCATAAGAGGAGCCACCTGTCTCTGATTGTCTCCCTCTTTGTTTGTCTCCCCCCCTCGAGTGATGATATTAACCTCAATGGCAGCCAGGTGGGAAACAGAGCTGGAGGAGGGGAGTGGGAGTAGGTCTGAGGGATGGGGTGGCATCATTAAGTATCATCCCCGCACCAGCTGGGAGTTCTGAGTCTGGGGGTGAGGTAGAACCCGGCTATCTGACTAAAAAAAAGGAAAAGCTTTGTGAGATGATACTGATGAAAATTAGAAACCTTTGTCATGGTTCAGCGAGTTCTTTAAACAGCAGAAAGGCTGCATCAAGCCTCACCTGGTACCAACAACACTGGAGTTTGCAGAAAATACCAGGCAAACAAATGGAGTGGCAAAGTGTTTGAGTCCCAGTCAAGTCCTGTTCATGCCGCCTTTAGCAACTCTAACCCAGACCGCTACTCTTTTCCTACAACCAAGTGTTTTTACAACCAAACCCGACAGTGAATTTCAACTCAAAAAGTAGTTGCCATTGAATCAAATAAGGTTTTCAACTACAAAACATTAGCCACCATATTGTTAAAGGAAACTTTTGTGTCTTCGACATGAATCGATCCTCCTATGGACGTAAGCCTGGTTAGCATCAACGTATATATACTGTATGTACAACAGGTCGGGGTCTTTTCACTTATTTCTGTGTTATCAAGTCGTCTAACCTTCCCTTTCCACCATCATTTATTGTTGACTTAACCTTTCCAGCATCGACTCCTTGAAGGAATCTCTCCTAAACATGTCAAAGCCTGCTTTGCTGCTGAAATTATTCAAAACTGCCTCAGGAAGCATACAGGGGGTTTCCAGAGTAAGAGTTCATTGTTGACGCAGAGACAAAAGAAATATATAAAAATACATATATATATAAATGTCATTGATGTGCACTAGGATGGATGCGCCAATAGATTGTGGCACTGAGGTCAAGAAAAGAGGACAAACTTTGCCACAGTGACAGGAGGTCTTAAACCAGCTGATCAGTGTGTGTGTGTGTGTGTGTGTGTGTGTGTGTGTGTATGAGAGAGAGAGAGAGTGTGTTTGAGAGTGTGCCAAGCCAACCAGAAAGCGCTGGCAATTTCCTTCAGATGCAGAGCCTCGCCGCAATCCCAGGGGGAGGCCAAATAAACCTCAGATGTGCAGAATCTGCCCCCCCCTCCTCCTTCTCCTCCTCCTCTTCTTGCTTCTCCTGCTACCTCCAAAGACTCCAGAAACACATGGTACAGAAGGAGAGGGGAGAAGAGGACAGGGAAGAGATGAGAGGGTCGAGAGTTTCTGCTGTTTCACTTTTTAAAACTCCTTTGCCGTATGTTGTCATCGTAGCCTGCTCAGGGGAGGTTTGCAGATGTTTATCATGTTCAAGAGGAAAGAAGAAGAAGAAAAAAATCATAAATTGTTCCTAGCTACGTAAAAAGGTCACAAGTTCAGATCTATAAAATTCACAAATAACCCTGCAGTGTAAATTTGGAAGTAAACCTCCAAGTCTTAAGCCACAGGATCTGACCTCACAAACCCATTGAAATCTTTTTCAGCGATGGTTGAGGGATGCTTTTATACTTTGTACACTCACACACACACACACACACACACACACACACACACACACACACACACACACAACCTGAAAGGCCAAAATTTTCTACAAAACAGGCTAAACCCATTTATAGCCTGCTTGAAACTTGCGACCGCATCTCATGGTGGAAAACCCAACTGTTCACCAGCCTTTAGTTTAGGATATTACCTGAGGCACAGCTACCATTTCAATGCACTTATGTTGTTATTCCAAAGTAAAAGTGTGATGCAATCTCTTCTTAATCATCTAATTATCACTAAAACTGTCAGGGGAAAGTTATTTTGCTCAGATTAATAAAGGTCATCCGTCACACACAGTTTAGAACCACAGTAAGTGCTCCGTAAAGACTCGCCCCACCCACCCTGACCTGGCAATATCTGCGCGTCAACAACACATGCTAGTGAGTAAACAAATAACTATGTCGCCAGAGCATTTTGTTTACCCTGCTGTGCAGAATCCATCCTTCCTCTCATAGAAAAGAAAAGAGAAATGCAATTCCTATACTACTATTTGTATTATTGTTACTTTTTCACACTGGAACTGTTGCTGAACTTACAAGAGAAGTAAAAGTGTACACACAAAATGTAAAAAACTTCAGTGTGTTCAGTTCTTTCCTTTTACTCTGTATTGGAAACAAATACTTATATTAGTGTTATAGGCCAAAAACATGTCCTGTCCTTACATGATAATTAGCATAGCCTTGTTATTCTGTTTGTTCTGTGCTGTGACAATTACTTGTTCCTGAGTAAACTGGTTCTAATTTAGTGGGTGGAAAAAAAGAGTTGTTCAGTAGTCATTTTATTGAACTTTCAGCGTAAGAACTTTCTTTCTTTTTAAAGTCAAGACGGATTAAAGACGACATCGATGCAGACAGTAATGGAAAACACAACATACAATATTAATCAGCAATGGTGCTGCATGTATGTAATGTCTGACTCTGTTTATTAAGCGGTGCAAAATTTGATTGTTTCCACAGTTGCTACTCACATCAGCACACAACTGTTAACTATACTGGATTTTTAAAAAAAAAATAGGATGCATTTATCTATCTGTCAATCAAGGATTCAGCTGGATTTTACTTTAATTTCACGTGTGATTGTTGTGGTCCAAAATACTTGAATTTGCAGCAGCTTTCCTTTAACTTTGCAACAAAGTGTGCAGATTTCTTCCGAGTGATTTATTTATTTTTTGCTGTAAATTTACAAGACCTGTGATTTATTGGACCAAATGGCTATATAAATAAATGCTACCCCATCATTCTAGCTATCAGCCTACCTAAGAATCATATCTGATTATTTCCTTTAATCATCAAAGTTTTTGCAACAAAAGTGGGAAATTTTGAACGTCTGCAAGCGCCCACATGCTCTCCAGAGTTTGGCTGATTTTGCAGCAGTTGAAGGTATCATGATTTTCTTGAGGGACCAATTTATAAAGACTGTGCTGGTACCAAATTCTTTCTCCCTTCCCCCAGGGCATCATCTATCAATATTATTTATCTAATAGAGAATCATAGGTATCGTGTTATACACTTCATAATTCCAATAAATATAGAATAATTACACCTTGTTGTATTACCTTCAACTGAACATAAGTATTGTGGGTTGTACTCAAAAGCTATACATGCATTCTGGAACTCATTCCAAGGCAGACTTGTACAGAAAACGTCACTAAAGAAAGCATATGGATTATCATCTGCTCATGATATCGCTGTATTTAATCTTTCATATGTGCTGTCACATGTCCAGAGAATATGGAGCAATTTCCTCCTACGTACTGTGCACCATCTAAGATTGGAGTAATGGATAATCAGATTGAATTGTCAGTTTGCTGAAAATGTCGGAGATACAGGCAGTGATCCAGAGGTTTTGGGTTCAGGCTAAATATTTTGCACTTTCAACGAACTGTCATCATCTTTGCACATAATTTCCCCCGATCAGAGCTGCTTAAATATGCTCTATGGCTCCATGAAGAAAAAAGCATCCACTCTGTGGCTGCAGTGACTGCCATTTCTTCTTTCCCTTCATCCTTTTGGGCCTTTATGAATCTATCATAGTATATGTCTGTTTTTGAGTAAGCACAATGGTTTCCATGCGCGGTCCAGATTTTTGTCAATTTGATCCTTCTCTTAGCATTTTTAGCGTTTAGCCACAGTGGAGAAACTTTTAGCTTCCTCTAAACATTGTGCATTTCAAGTATCTTATTATAGGATGCCGTGCGTGAAAACACGTATCCTGAAACATAACGCCTCAGTCTGAGCTACAGGAGACTAAACAGGCTTCCCACAGACCCCAAAACCAACTTACAAAACCACAGCAGCACCTCAGCCCAACCGCTACCTTTATTTTCCTTTTTGACGTCTTCTGTTTTTGCAATCATCAGTTTAAAAAGTCTGTAAGCTGCAGCAGCAGCAGCAGCAACAGCAGCAGCAGCAGCAGCAGCCAGGCCTGTGGGTAGATGTGAGCCTGTGATGGATGTGGGGTTACTCTTGCCATACCAAGTCTACTGGGCTCACAGTGGGAAGTATCCATTTACCCCAAGTCTCCAATTCGGACTCTGGAAGGATGCTAGAGCAAAAGGGAGGGAGGAGGGTGGAGTATATGTTTTTCCATTACGACTATTACACCCCTGAAACACTAGAAGTCTCATTTAGAGGATCCAATTTTATTAAATCAACTGTGTGACAACGTTGGGCTGTTTCCACAACATGAACAGGTACGGTGGGTGTGAGGCGGCCAGACAAAGTATTCTTTGAGTGCTGTGGTCAGGCGCTTTGCCAGACACCTTTCCACACCTAGCACTTGGGGAGCCTTATTGAGAGTATGTGCTGAGCCTGTCATTGCCTTTACCATTATTGCACTCAACACATGGCCAAGAGGCTCTCTGATAGCCGTTCAGCAATCACACACACACACACACACACACACACACACACACACACACACACACACACGCACACACACACACACACACACACACACAAAATGAGTACGTGTGTGTGTGTTTATGAGTAAGGTTTGTTGAATGTTTTTGCTTCTGTCGGTCCTGGTGAGCAGGGATGGCAAACACAGCCAAAGCCTCAATGTTGTGACAATGACTTTACACTGTTTCAGCTCTGCTTCGTATATGACGACTAGAACAAACTAGACACGTGGGTGCCAGTCAAAAGTGTGACAAGAAGTCCTTCCAGCCAAATAGAAAGTCGAGAGCCTGTAAATTATAATGATCGTCTCAGTAAATAAATAAGAAAGAGATTATTTATTTGATTTCGGGGAAGCTGGTGCCGTAACTCATGTCTCATATTTGGAGTTGGCGCCGGTGGTGCTGTGGTTTCTGACATGTTAGAAGTCTCCTCCCTACCAAGCTCAGACATAACTTACAACAACTGTTAAAATCTTGTACAGCAACATACGACGTAATCATGAGCCGTTGTTCTGGCAACCGCTTTTTATTTATCCATGTATTTATTTATTTGTAGTTGAACCCAAACCATGATCATTCTGTAAGTGTTTTTTCTGCCAAACCCTAACCGGACCTTAGCCACAGTGTTGTCACAACTATCTTAAACTACTGCATTGTCCACTGAGAATAAACTGAATGTTAGGCATTTTTTCGCTTGAGGTTCTTGCTGCAGGGGTTTGCACACTTGTGTTATGCATGAAAAATGGGGCGTAAATTTTTCACAAGATATCAAACAAATGTTTCACAAGAATTTGTGGAAAGCGCAGCAGGGTGAAGGGCAAGCCTGCAGAGGTCTATCACGTCAACACTTGCAAGTTTGAGCTAACCGGTAAACTGCAGAGAGATCATTCATTTTTTTTATTAAGAAGTACAATGCATCACAGGAGGAATAATGATGAGAGGAGTGACAGAAGAATGTGATGGTTCAGTTAAGCCTCTTCACACTTCTCTCCTCACGTTCTTTACAGGCTGTCTCTCTGCAACAGGAGGTCTGTGAAAAAATTACTTTCGCTCCGATTCCAACCCCCTTGTCTTGGTTGTCGCTTCGCCAGCTGAGCAGTAGTGTACAGGGCGGTTGCCATTTTGGCAGGGCGAGTCCTTACACACTTATTAAAAGCTGATTTTCCTCTTGGCCCAAATCTTCTCAAACAAGGTGTGCTCACTCGCTTTTTAAGACTTAACAATCTGGGCCCCATTTTTGAAACAGCAATCAGAAAGGAGAGAGTTGGCTGGATATCAGTGTCACATCACAGCCTGATATGATGATGGTCATCTGAGTTAATTTGACCACAAGTACAAAAATAAAGATTAAGACAAGCCGTCATGGGTGATTGCACCCACCCACCCACACATGCATCAAGTACAATCTGTGGGTCCACATATGGAAATAGCTTGAATGACAGCAGTGATGATGTGTGGGAGCTGAAAACAAGTTTACAAATGAGCTTGTGACCATTTTCAAATGTTCATGCGGTAGTGTCAGGCTGTGTCACATCACATGCTTAACCAAGATGAGTGACCAAAAAAGAGCAGTTGCCGTGGTGACACGTCCTCCTAGACAATCACCAACACATACATGCAGACATTCACAGAAAAAAAATAACAGAGACCAACACCGAGGAAAACACACACTTGGCCGCGAGCTTGGTCCACATGGCGATGCCTGGCCGGGTGAGACAGCACCCTCTGGCCTGTGGGGCAAACAATAGGGTCCATTCTACACTGTCCTGTCTGTGCTGTTCACGTCTTCCCTCCCCTCCCCTACATGCTTATGACTAATGACCTCGGGTTAGGGGTAAGTTAGGGGTGAAGGTGGTGGTGGCAGTGGTGGTGGGGGGGTGATGCTGTCATTTAAGACAACAACATTATCACGGAGTCTGACCTCAGCTTCCCACAAAAACAAAAATGTTAAGATTCAAGTCATACCATTTATCTAAAATAAAAAAAAGCAATGCGTGTCGAACCATTTGTATTAAACCCACTCAGCGACAGCATGTGTCATGTCAGTCATTGTCTGTAAGCAAAGCTTTCATCAGCTATCATCAATGATGTCCCTCGACTGTTCAGCCCACGAGGAAGTTACAAGGAAAAGTCACGTTTAAGACAGATGAGGGTGACTCCGCCAGGCGGCATTTGCTGCTTCAGTGAGCACGCCAGAGAAGATTTGAACATGTGTCACCGTGAAAAGACATTCCACATTAGGACCATTAGAAGTGCAGTTAGGCCACATCTCCCTCTCAATCAAAAAAGACATTTCAAATAAAACCCAACCGTATCACATTCCCTTTAGGAATACTTTAAATAGGCTACAGGACGGTATAGCTGTCTGAGGTTAGCGCATGTATCACTCAGCTGGAGGACTTCGAAAAGGTGGCATAGAGCCAAGCCAAGTTGAGGGGAACGTGTGCGGTGTGTGTGTGGGGGAGCTCGGAACGAAGGGCTTGAGCATGGAGCACACAGATGTGGAGTCACTGACGGATGTATATGGGACAGATGCACACTTGGCTTAAGCATGTGCAGCTGCGTGCACATGTGCGTCTTTGTGCTTGTGTGTACAGAATTTGGGACGACTGCGTATATCTGGGAGTGTGTGTGGAAATGATCGAATGGAAGCTTCATATTTGGGTCATAAAACTGCAATAAAATACAGGGTGGATCAAGAGAATCTGAGTATTTTATGTTCCACGACTGTGTGTTTGCTACTTAGGACACTTAACGGGTACAGGTATCTCTGCTGCTACAGCTCAGTGCCTTTTGTCACAGCCGTCTTCACGAGGCACAGAAGGACTATGGAGCTGAATCGGCGTGTTAGCAGCACATGTCCTGTTGAGTACATGTGTGATTGTTCTAACTGTAATCACAGTTTGTGTGGGTTCCTACACACACGTCTGACGGTGTGCGCGCGCACGTGTGTGTGTGACCATGTATGTTTAAGTGTGTTTGGAGATGACACAACACTTGCTGGTACAAGCTGGTGCAGCGTTTAGCTCAGCCCTAATTGGTCTTCTTGCTTTAGCTGCTCAATTGCAAACAGACCCAGGTGAGTGTGTTTCAGAAGCCTTATATCTTCCTGATTCCACCGTCCAGTTTAACAACTTTAGAGACCATGACAGGCATTTTGCTCACTCCAGTGCTAATGACTACAATTTGTCTGGCTGTATGATTAAGAAAGTGACTATTGGAGTGCTGTGCAACACTTAAAATCCTCCCCCACTGGCTGAGCATGGAGAGTTTTATGGGCGCAGGCGATGGAGTGTCACTAAGGAATAGCTCTGCGCCATCAAAGTTCTAAAGATCCTTAATGGCATGCATTTTTTTTTTTAACAACTGGGCCGCCACAAAAAAAAAACACAATCATATACAGTATGTAATATCATTCGCAGGGTGTAATAAAAAGCATATAATTTTGGAAGGAGGAGCTTCAGTTGTGGCACCTAGACAGGAAACAAAAGTGATTTTACAGGGCAGGGGCACCCAAAAGTAATTACTTATAACAGAGGCTGAGGTCTAATAAACAATTACTTGGATTACACCAGTGTAGTGCCTCATAAACACTGCGGTTCTAAACTACACCTGAGTTTTCAGTGTGTCTGCAAGCAGAGCCAAAGCACTACCTCACTGGAGAGCCATGTCTGACAGCTTGGCGGTTCTCCAACCAGAGGGCGCAGGTTTTCTGCTCTCTGTCCTACAATATCAAGATTATTGAAAGGGGATAAAACAGCTAAGATGAGTATAATGTGAGCAAGATATTGGTAACAGACAACAGCAGGATCGACCGATCCTGAGAGTAAAAAGAGGCGACAGGTTGGGACAAAAACAACTGCACCAGTGAACTTGTGTGACAGTAAGAGACAGAGATCTGTGACTCATGAAACCCTTTCAAAGACTTGAGGATCATCCACAAATAAACTGCAGGCCATGTGGGTTCCCCTCCATCCAGTAAAAATGTTCTGTTCCTTTTTCTCCCGAAAGACCAATAAAACAAACAGCATGGACTTGACAACACAATAACCACCCCCCATCCCAGCTTGAACATGCTGAGTGAATGAGCCTTCTCCATCACTTTTTTCTCCTCCTCTTTCATGCCTGCAACCTCTCTGCTCTCTCCATCCTCCTCAGTGAGAAGACTCGTGACTGGAGAGAAGTTAAGAAAGGAAAAACAGTTCCATAAATCACTGGCATCCACCTGGGCCCCTAAGAATCACAAGACAAAAACAAACAACAACAAAACCGCATCCATAATAAGCTTTTTTTAAATCAACCCTTGCAACATTTTACCTTTGTGCTACATAATAGTGCTAAATCCATATTTTTCCTTGTTCCAGATCCAGGAAGTAAATGGGAACCGGTTGAAATTTTGAGCTTTTTAATTTGTGTTGATTCTTTTTAAATGTTTTTTTTTGTTTAATAATAATATCTTAACTTCCTAATCACATGATAAAGCTGCATGAAATATTCAGGGATATAAAATACATTATGAACTCAGTTAAAAACTACAACTGAAATCACATAACATACACTTACAGGTGTCAGAATCTTAAAGGCCTGATCCTGTTTTTGACCAGCATTACATAACTAACCCTAACCATCCATCCATCCATCCATCCATCCATCCATCCAGCCATCCATCCATTTTCTTCCACTTATCCTGTTTAGGGTCAAAGGAAATTTCACCATGTGGGATAGGCAGACACTTAAAACAAGTTATAGTATATTAAAAAGACCCATTTCCAACTATATTTTGATACCAGGTTCATCTCTTAGTCGAGTAATTCTGTACCAAAATAACCTTCTAATATAGGCAAACTGATCACAGTTTTTAACACGGCTCAAAGTTGTTTTTTTTAAATTGCTATGAAGTAATGGGGGCTCAAAAACACTAGAAAAAACCATTTACAATTATATAGCTCAAAAGTTCAACTCGGCCCTATTTTTGACAACCCCTACCTTGGAAAATATACTTTTGCAAGGCTTTATTAAATATACGAAAGTTATTGTACCAATAAATAAATAAATACAAATAAGCTGAAAAAACATCTTTTTAAAAATTTTATATGAAATGACCCTAACACCTTTCAGTCACATCCTACCCAAGTCTTTTCTTGGTCCACCCTTCCTTCATTTCCGCAATCCTCCTTTCCTTCCCTGGCCTGTTTCCCAGCCGCTGACAGTAGGCGTAATGCTGAAACACTCTGTGTCGTCTCTGTGTTGCCTGTTAGTCGTGAGCCCAACCCGGCAGCTTAACAGGCCAGCACCCCGACCCCGGAGCCAGGCGGAGTGAGATTAACATGAGCCTGAAGTCATTATGCTGTTCATGAGCCGTGTCCAAAGCAACAACTTTTATAGCACCTGTAACACACCAGCTAATCTGTCTGACACCCCTGACCAAATAAACACACGCGAGTGCCACACCAAACCCACGCACGCACGCACACACACACACACACACACACACACACACACACACACACACACACACACACACACACACAGGGGTGAGGCTTGGCCACTGCTTTCCAAATTACTGAGGCAAAGCAGGCACTGGTATGGAAGCACGTTAGCTTTTATTTAAAGAAGAAGTGAGTCCATATGATTAATTGAACATGTATTGACCTTTGACCTCCAGGATGGGCAAATATAAACAACAGGATATTGTATTGACACACACAACATGCCAGAACCTTCTCTGTCTCCACCAACACACCACCGCCACTGTCTTACCTATCAGTCAGTGCCAGGGCTAATCAGTCAAAATAAATCCAATTAACTAAAATGCAGACCCCAACATTTAATTAGAGCAATTGG